>NW_010107202.1:57178-78446 GCF_000699245.1 Pterocles gutturalis | reverse complement strand
TCCGAGTGCTCCGAGCGGCCCGGGGCGTTTCGGGATCTGCTACAGAACTGCTTCTTTGTGGTGTTTAATGTGTTAATTTTTTTTTTTTTTTTTAAATAGCATTTAAGTGTCTTTTCCGTGCTCTTCCAATGTCTAATCTTTCTTTCTCTGTATGAAGAAAGCACCCATTTTCCCCCTGCATTTTGTACCCTTGTGCAGTCCTCTCACAGCGGTTATAAATGTTTGTGTGTTGAGGACCAGTGTGGTCCGCAGTAAATCACCTGGCTCCGTTATCATTTTGAATGTGATGGTTCCATGGGCAGTGCTTCAGAGGGAGCCGGTTGCACAAGATCAGTTTTACCTATTTTTTGGAGAAGTGTCAAAGAGCTAATACTACATTAAATAATTTTACTTCAAAAATTAAAATATGGAATTTTATCACAATTTTAAATAAGTCACTAAGTACTTTATCATCCAGCATTTAAGCTGATGTTAGTCAGAATTCAGTGACTTATGGGAAATATAGCATGCAGAGGTAGTTGTGAGTAACTTTAAATGCACATGTGTATAGGAAGAACAAAATGAAATATTTCTTCTTTGAAATCAGGTATTTATGTGACCACATGCAAATTTCAGGGTGACAAACCCAAACACTTAGTGTAGAAATGGAGTTGCTAAATCTTAAAGTTCATAGCTTGAAGAGGTATTTTGCTGCACTGTGTTGGGTGGTGTTCTTTTTATTTCTTCTGCTTTCTGTTGGCTGCGACTTACGTGGTGGATACAAATAGTTAGATATTCTCTTTCCTGTATTCTTTCTTCTATAGACAACCAGGTGACTTGGTTTTTCCATAAAATTTTGGCCATTTCCACTCAGCTTTCTGTATGTTTGGTGGATCATTCTCATAAACCATATCAGAGATAAGATGGTATTTATTTTGCTTCGCTGTTTGTTCCTTGGATTTTGTTACTTTTCAGATAGACAAAAATAATTTATTAGAATGCTGTGCAAACTAAGTAAAATTAAACTGTGCTTGTCAAAATACATAAACAGTACTCTGTGATGTGCATGATTCTTTTTTATTATGTTTGTATACTTGCCCCATGTCTGGTGATGTTAAACAGGGCTTCTAATTACCACTGAGAATTAGCAAAGTGTTGCTATACACAGATCTTAAAAATTTTCAGTTTCACTGCATTTTTTTTAACAACCTGCTGTCCTCACAAAATGGAAAGTGGTTTGTTTTTTTTTTAATGTGTGAAATAGTTTTGTGTTGCATTTGTAGAATTTCCAAATGTATCCATTAAATTGGTTTTGATTTTATTTACATTAGTAGTTGTTTCTCTTTAGCATTTTTATTTTTTTGTATATATATACACACATGTAAGTATAAAAAGTAAATAATTGGGTTGTCAGCCTTCTTGGCTCCCTTTCCAAGTAGTCAGGTAGACTGCTTCTAGTAGTCATTGCTAATGAAATATCCAAGGAACTCATTGCTAATGCCCAAGTGTTTATTTGGGGCTCATGTTTAGATTGTAAATGATTGCCGGGATAATTTGGTACCATTGTGTAATTTTCTAAATTGTGTCTGTACATAGTAAGATCAACCATCTGCCTTTTGCCTACCTTCTACAAAAATCCTTGTGATGTGTTCTCTCAACATACAGCCATATATCCAGCAAACAAAGGAAGCAACTCTTCATTCAGCCAATAAAGCTGCATACGTTTTTACTCTTTCAGGAATATTCCTTGCTCTTCTGTCACATCTTCAGAGTAATAAACTGTGCAGCAACCTTTTGATGTAGGTAATAACATTTGACCTTGCAGCAGAGTTATGTTCCCTTGTTGAAATGGAGACAACTAACACATTGATGTTTTTGGTTGTTCTGCATTTAAAAAAAAAAAACAACGATTAAAAAAATGGTGTGTAGCACAAGACACCTGCATATAGTGCCTTCTTTTGATAGAAGTTGGAAGTGAAGTTGGTCATGTTGGGGGGATTAGGGTGGTCACCTTTAAAATAGTGTGGGAGTGAGTTTGGTGCTGCCTTAAGAAGCTGTAAGTGGGAAAGAATCCGTTCCATCCGGTGTATAAAGTGCTTTTAAAAGCAATCTATTTCTAGAGCCTAAATTGTCCTGGGACCAGCTCTTGATATAAAAATTCATAGAAACCTGTTTTTCTGAGTGTGGTAACTTCTTACCATAGTGCTGTAGTGTTAGAATTCACATTGGCCAGGTTGTTCTGTAAATTAAACAGTGACAGCTTCCCTCGGGGGAACAGCCAATGTATTTATGATGATGTGCTGATTACACAAAATACACTGCAAGCAGAAAACAGCTGCAGAGAACAAACCTCTTAAAAGAATACAATTACAAATAGCACCCTCAGTATTTCTAGTGGTGAGAGTAAAATACGGCATGCTAATGCAGGCTTCTAGTTTGCTTCCAAAGAAGAAAAGAGATCTACGAAGAAGAGGCTAAAGAATGTTGGATGCACACGCAGTGCCAGTGTGGAGTGGCATATAATCCCTTTCCCAAGGAAGTGCAAGAATGTGCCTCCGGCCTTCTTTCTAGCTGTCGTTGTTTCTTTAAATTTCTGTGGCTGCAACTCCAGCAGCATTTGCCAGTGGGGCATTGGGGCTCTCTGGCTTGTCGGCATTTTGACCACTGTGGTTCATAGCCTCTGTCCTGGTTAAAAATTGAGATGTAATTAGGTGACTAATAGTTTGCACTACTTGTCTGACCATCATGAAACAGATTGTAGGATATGTCGGGGCGGGGGGTGGGGGGAAGAGTCCCTGGTTTAAGGCTGATCTTTTGTCTGCTGACAGTCGTTTGCTTTGAGGGAACTTTTGCAGTGTTTCAGTTTTAAAAGGTCCCTGGTTTGTATGTGTAAGGCAAGGTCTTGTACAGGCTGGTTTAGGATCCAGTTTGGGATATGACAGTAAAATTTGAAACAAAGTGTTACTAGGAAGATTGTGGAGGTGCAACTGCGCTCACAAACTCGGGATGTGAACAGACATTGGAAGGCACAGAGGTCCTGTGAATCTACCATCACCTGGAAATAAAAAATGAGAAGTAACTGGAATTGCTTTGTGTACTGTGTGCAAGAGAAAAGTTGCATTAAGGACTGCTGTGGTGGGATTTTGTGTGAGGGCTTGTGAAGATAAGGAGAACGTGGTGGTAGCACACCCACAGCTGCCAATGTCTCATTTTGGAGGGCTGCAAACAAAAAAAAAAATCTCCTCTAAAACACAATCTTTTTGTCTGAGATGAGCTGTCACACTTTAATTGTTAAAATACAATGTTTTGCTTACAGCTATGTTGTGTATGTATGTGGGAGAGTTCAAGTACTGAGGATGTCTTTCCATCCACTTTTTGGGAGTCATTGGTATATAAGTATAATGCCTTTTAAAAGTCTGGGATTTCCTGTGTTTGGTGTCTTTGTTATGTTCCAAGACCCATATCAATAAAACATGTTTCAAATACTAGGCAAGAAATCATCTGCTTAAAATGAAGAAATGTTGCCCTTTCAACATAAAGATCTGTTTTAAAGCAGATGAGGTAACAACATTGGCACTCTAATTTGGAAGGACTTTAATTCACTTGCTTAAAAAGAAGAATCAGGCTTTCTGTCTATGGATTGCTGGCATGTACTAACAGACTGTTATTCATCTGTCTGTATTTTCTTTAAATCGTTTTTGAGCCTCCCTGTATTGTCCTGCTCTGCTGACATGTATCCCATGTGGCAAGAAGGAGTTTTGTATAATCACCCTGCTTTAATCAATAGAATAATTGATAAACCAGATAAGATTTAAACTGATTACCTCCCCGAGTAGAACTCCCTGAGGGCCTTGGACCCTCTTAATTTTGACATGTATGTTGTGTACCCCGTGGATGAAGTGCAGTTTGAATTATCTGTTTTTATTTGCTTAATGACGGGGAGGGTGTTAAAGTCAAATGTTTAATTAACCCAGCAATGGGCTGCGCTGTCACTTACACACACATCCAGCTGATTGAGATATCTCACCGAGAATACTGAATAGGAATGATAATGTGGCACTGAGACGGAAGATTGCTTTTTCAATCCATTTGCTGGGTCACTGCTTTGAATGTCTTATTGGATGAAAGGCATTCAGCCTGGGAAAAAAAAATCGGCATTTAAGTACATTTTGTTTTCCTGGCCTCTCTTCACCAAGAAGTTAACTAAAACAGATATGTTGTAGGTTTAATAAGCCATTCATATTGTAGCAAAAAGCTGCAAATAGTGGATCTCAATAAGCAGTGGTCTAGAGCTGTATAATTTCCTATAGGAACAAAATGTTTGCTAGCCCCAAGGTATCTGAAGGCGAGATACTGTATACACGTTTATCTTTCCTTCTTTGATTGCTTGACTGCCCACCCCATTTGGTGGTCTCCATAGCAGGCCCAACTCTTCTTCCGTATCCAGCGCAGTAAGATTTGCAGTAACGTTTTGTTATTGCTCTAGTTCAAGAAAATGGCGTTTCAGAGTTGGAATTATTTTGTAATAGTAGAACCTAATAGTGGGCTTTAAAAATGAAATGTTACAGGAGGGGCTGTTGTGCTACCACATTCTGTTTGATCTAGCCAAATCAGAAGGACCCAGCAGTTTGTTTCTTGGGCCAAAGCTGTTAAAAGGCCATGATGCTTGTTAGCTAAATGTTATAATGTGCAGTGTCTAATCTGTAATTTTCCATTCTTTTATTAGAAGATTATAAAATTATTTTGTGTGATGTGATGGAAGGTTGGGATGTATTTAGACTCACATTTTTTTTTGTGTATCAGCAATGAGGTTTTTCAACAGCACTGTATGGAATTAAACACACCGTGTATTGGAAGTTAACTGAATTTGCCCCATAGTCTAGCGGTGGGTGATGCTTTCTGTAACGAACGTACCTTTGGAAGCTGGAAAAAACACCGAGGTTTGGCTGCATGGACAGATTACTACTGTGAGGCACATTGGGGAGGAGGAGCTGTGCATAAACTACTCCATGGTGACTCTGTAGGTACTTGAACCTGTTCTAGATTGAAAACCAAGTGGCTTTGGCTGCAGAGTCAACCTGGCTCACATTGTCTGAGATGTAAAGATATGGGTGCCTCATACTGTGGTGTAGACAATATGCTGTGAATTTACACCAATCTAACACTGCAGTTAGATTGCTAAGCAACTATTTCTTTAAACAAGTGAGCTGGTTTCCTTCACTATTTTGGGGAGGAACTGTGCCTAAAAAGTTAACACAGTGTGGAACACAATTTGGGGTTTCTTCCCCCATGCTGTCATTTTGATTTTGGACAGACAACTTAACTTCTACTTCATACCTTTGTTTTGTATCTCCTTTTCCCCTTTCCTGCAATGAAAAATAGGAAGGAAAACCCAAGAAAATCGTACAACAGTAGAGCGAGATGAGTACAGTGTGGTTGAATTAGATGTTTGGGAGGGAGAAAGCCATGGACTCTAAGGAAGGTATGTGGTGGGAAGTGGAGGTCTTTTTGTATATTTGCCAGGAAAGCCCAGAATTAGAGGTTTGGGGGGAAAAAAAAATGACCAAGGATGGGAGGGGAAGAGGTTTTATATTGAGACCAGAGAGATAGCATTGGGCCTTTGAGAGAAAAGAAAATAATGCTTCAAGAAGGACATGAAATCTGCAGCAAAACTGGCCAATTTTACAAACCATTTCTCAGAGCACTTGCAGCTCCTATGCAGATGAAGCCGTAATAAATATTGTACAAAGAAAGTTAATCTGTATCTAGAGAATTTTAATAAATAAAAAGTTTTTAAAAACTCTCCCTGGATCTGTTGGCTCTTGATAACTCTTGTTAGTACTAGAAATACGTTTTTGACATCTTTTTTGGATGTTGGCTTATGTTCAGAGCCTGTAAAAGATGACTTTGTGCTTTCCCCCCCCTTATATGTGGGGAAAAAAATCAAGAAAACATCTTATTCCAGCATACAAAAGCACTGATAAAAGCTATGATTCATGGGAGGGGGAGGGAAGAATCCTGCAAAGTGAGAATGAGAATATATAATTTAAAACTTCAGTACTTAAACACCCTGGGATGAGTGTTGAAAATTAATTTTTGTGAAAGGAATGCAGTAAAATGAAAGTAACAGAGAGGCAAGACCCAAACCCTGATTGATTCTGTTCCTCTTTAAAAAGCTTCTGTTGCATGTGAAATTCCTCTTCCTGAAGTATGTGTGGCACAATTCTGCAGTCTGGCAGAGAAATTAACCTCGGTTGAAACTATTTAAAGAAGAATTTGAGCAAGAATTTAAAAAACTGGAAGAAATCTTTAAGGTTGTCCTGAAGAATAGAAAGGGAAGAATACTGTTTTGTTCGGTCTGGGGTGCAGATATGCAGGATAAGTCACTATGAGAGACAAACCAAAGAACAGTGATGGTAAGGTTCAGAACAAGTCCTGATGCCAGCCTTTCCCAGGTGGCCTGGTTGGATATTTGGAAGTATACCCATATTGTGTGTATAATAAGGTTAGTTGGATGTTTTCATCCATGCTTTTTGGGGAATATGTGCTTTCTGTTCTTTAAAAAGATGTAGATAGCTTAGAACTACTATAAAATCTTGGAGTACACGATGTATGCTATAAAATCATGCATAGAAAGTGCTAGCTATAAAAGCATATGTATACCTGTGGAGGTGCCGATCGATTTGTGCAATTAAGGAAAATAAATTCTGAAACGGACCTGGCTGTGAAAAAATGAAAATGATAAAATTCAACTAGAGGTCCTTGAGGCTTCTTAAGCTCTAACCTTGTTATGAGGAATGGGGGAGTTGAACTGCCTAATGCAGATGTCTGCGAGTTACAAAAATAACCAGATGTCCTGATTAGCAGAAGCAAATGTTCTTCCCTTAATCCATGTGAAATTATATTCAAAGGCTCTCTGGATGTAATACTTGTGTAAATAAGGCACCAACAAACATTGGAATAGAAAGGGCCGTTGGCCAACTACCTTGCAAGGCTTGAAAGCTTGAATATTAAAAATGAATTTACCACTACTGACTCTCTTAAATTCATAGAACAGAAATGTTAAGCAGGGCTGCTTCCTGGGGAATGTGGAAAGACTGTTCTCATTAGCCATATTCTCTCTCTCTCTCTCTCTCTCTCTCTCGTTTGAGAAATATGTATGAAGTGAAGTTAGCTTTTTAAAATTTCCCTAAATGGCTTGTTCCCAGCACCTGGATTTCTGTTTCTTTTTTAACTACAACTAGATTAGTGCTTTTCAAAATGCACCTGTCCATCAGATCTTTGATATTTGTGCTGGCTTTTGGTATTTTAACATTAAACTGAAGTAACTATTCTTCTAGTAATGCTAAGACTCCCCACACCCTTAACTTACTCTTTATAACCAACCAGTGATTAATAAGTTAAATAGCTTGATAGGAAACTCTTCTGGAGTTCATGAAGTTCCATTATCAAGTCTCATTGCTTTGAAAATGTTTATTTTTCTAATTATTGATTTGAATAAAAAATATGAAGTATCCATTCTACAGATGTAAAAACCAGACTCTTGTCCTGGTTTTCAGCTGCAGAAAAGCTGGTTGAAACTCTTTGTTGTCATGGGCAGTGTTAGCATAGATGCAGACCAAACTGGGACTTGTGTGAACATGCATGTGTGTGTCTGGTTGCAGGGGCAGTGTTGTACTTTTCTGTTTTCACTGCTGTCAGAGCCTCAGTTTTAAGAATTTGGCTTATAGTAGGTACCTGAGTTGCTTGGGCATGAATTAGGCACCACACAAATGTTCAGGGTGGGGGTGGCAAAGTCCCTGTCATGTGGAGCTTATAAATGTATTGGAGGAAAACCAACCAGGATTCTCAGCAGTTAACAAGGTATTAGATAGATAATAATGATACACATGTGTGTACCAGTCTGTGAAGCAGGCGCTGAACTGGAAGGCCAGTTTAGCTTACTCCCTTTCCTTTTCAGATATCAGTTACTGAAGGGCAGGCTGCAGTTCCTCTGCTCTCTCCTTCTGTTGTTCTAATGCTTAACCATAAACCCCTTGCAAAAGTACTATTTACCTTTAAACTTGTAAGAGCTGGGAAACTTGCCTGTGCCTTCATTCTGAGCTGAAGTCACCCCCTTGTGCTTACACATTGCAATTTATGGTGTTCTCTAAACGGTTCTAATCTCGTGAATGTTCAGAGCAGCAAATGCCAAGGAGGAATGGGGTCTTGTACTTATCTCTGCATTTTCATTGCTGTGGATCTCCCTGTGTGTTACAGCTGTCATTTTTGTTTTATCTACCAAACAGGCAGAAAATTGCCTTCAAACTTGCAGCTTTCATTCTTGTTTTTCTGAAAGAACATTACTAATGTTAAGGACTACTTTTTTATATTGTGGTGACTAGCCAAATAAGCATGAATTTGAACATTTCAAGCCTCATGATAGGAGAAAAAGGAGAAGCTATTCTTAAATGTTTTTAGTGGATGTTAGACCCATATTTTTTTTGACAGTAATACTGCTTTCAGGCTGACATGGGCTATGCCAGGATTCATCCTAGCACTGTTTGAAATGGCTGAGATATTTATAAACTGACAGACAGCATTTATAAAATCAGGATGCTGACAGTCCCTTAACGGTAACAATGGGCTTGGACTCATCTATCACTTACAAAGGTTATTGGAAAGGGAACGTAAGGCTTATATGTACCTCTAGTTTTAGACTGACACTTATTTACACACGTCTCTCTTTTTCTCGTCTCTCTTTTTCTCTTCTCCCTCCATCCCCCTCCCCTTTTCAGTCCACTCTGGCTGACATGGGCATCAGGCAATCACTGCTAATTTCTCCATACATTTACCCAATGATTCCTTGTCCTGTTTCCTGCAAGCAATTGATGCAGATTAGAAGACAGCTAACTTTGTAGCATCTTGGGGCAACCCTCTGCCCCCCTGGCTCTCCCACCCTCTTAAACAAGAGAAACATCCTGACTGCTGGCAGGCTGCTGGCTTGAATTGGAAAGGAAGAACAGTGTGCATTAACTGACAGACTTAACCTGGGGCTGGGCAGGGGTTAGACAGGCCTTCTGCTTCCTTTTCCTTTCATACAGCACCAGTCTGCAGGCAGAATGCTGATGTACCTACATTATTCAGTGGCACCCTCTTGGCTGAGACAGTACCCCTCTGTCCTTGCTGAGGAGGACCAAGTGCAGCACAGGGACACTTCAAGAAACGTGAAAGAAGTTGTCAGTTATTTTCAAGATCCAGTAAAATGCTGCATTCACTCACTGCACCTAGGAGTTTGAGGGTCAGGTTGTATCAACAGTTTGCCCTGGAAAAGGGAAGTGCACTGTGTCACTGGTGTGTGCTGAAGCATCTATTTTCGTGTGGCAACAGAAATACAGAGACCGCTACATCTGGCATCCAGTTTGCCCTTGAAACAGTTACACTACTGTAACTGTTTGGACACTGTGTTCCCACTGTATTATTTGCTTAGAGACCTGAAATACCCAAGTAGATTTCCTACATGCGGTTGGATCTGCTGATACCACTAAAAACACACCCAGCCTCAGCTTCTGGTTGAACTGATGTATACGCACACAGTGGCTAGAGTGAGACTTGATTGGCTCGAGGGGGTCTATTTATCAGGGAACTCGATTAAAATACAGACTGCACATGACATCAAATTTGTAATCATTTTTCCACAGCAAGCCAGCATTTTCTGTATTGGATGCAGGTGTTTAAAGCAATAGTGTGTTTTAAGGGCCAGTGCAGCACAAATTCTGGCCTTTGGGATAATGACAAGTGTTTTGCCTGCATAAACAATATATATATATTTTTTTCTCCCTCCCTGAGGTCCGCACACACCTAGTTTCCCTCAAGCTCATCATCTCTGTCAGGTTAATCAATAGGCACCGTATGGCAGAGGGTCAGTAATCAGTGTCATCGTGCCTTTAAATCGTGTTGAAAATTTGCTTAAAGCCTGGGCCAATTAACATCGAGATGATGAATGGATGGGTATATGGGAAGAGCCTGGTGCTCAGGGGCTTTGTGAGAAGGAGATGCTCAGCTGTTGAGCAGCAGACACCAGCGAATAAAATCAGCCATTCATGTGAGCTCAGTCCACCCACTCTTAATGATAATGTCAATCTAGCAAAATATATACACATTGGAGTTGTCATGAGTTCATAAATCAAAGGAGTTTGTCAAAGGCATTCAGATTAACGAGGCAGCAGCAATAACAAGTCAAATTTGCATAGAGAATTGCCCGAATCTCAGTAAATTATGATCCTGTTTTTCATTTGATTATTTGCTAATGTCTCAAGAGGGAGAATGATTATATTAGCATGCAAAATCTACTCCAGAAGTAGAAATCCGAGGTATAGCAGACCAGCACACGATGACAATTAATCAGTTTCTGCATACTAGCATAAATGCGCAAGGCCCAGAAATGAACTCCTTTTTTTATTATTATTTCTCCTTGCTACTGATCCAAATGGTTCAGCTTGACAGAGACTTTATATTGCTTTAACAGTGTTCTGAATTGTGCCTGCAGGCAAGACATAGTTATGCAGCTATAACCAACCTATCCATCTGCCAACCAGATTGGAATTCTCCTATCCAAGGCTTCCATTAACCCCCACTGACAGCTCCAAACAGGATTAAGAATTTGAAAGCATAAAAAATAGTTGTGCTCTTTGCATAGACACACGCTTCTCCCCCACCCCCACCTCCCCACACTTTGAAAAAGGCTGCGTCTTTAGTCTTTTGTAATTAGTGCAGGGCAGAACAGCACCAGAGAAAGCCTCCCCCAGTTGGCAGGGGTTTGACTTCCACCACAATGAACAAGGTGGTACTAAAGGTAGCTCTGCCCAATTGGTAGTCCCTAGGAGTGCGTTTCTCGGTGTATTATATCTCCTTCCCAGCGGTGTTTTGCTGGGCTGTGTACACAAAATACTGCATGTCATCTCCTGTCAAATGTTTCAGTCTAGGGATTTCGTATGCATTGTAGCATGTTGTGTTTAGTTGTGGTGGAGGCTTCATGGGGAGACTTAAATAGTAATAATTTTGTAGTGGTCTTTAAGACAACCTGCCATGGAGTTATATTCTGTTAATTACAGGCTGAAGTTTTAAATGCAAATCAGATTTAAAAGGATCTTGTTACAGACAGTAGCCATTTTAGGACAAATGAGCTATGGAGGGCAGAGCTTCTTTTCAGGAATCTCCTGCTAGAGAAGAATCATGAAGGTTACAAGAACTGTGAGCTTGTTTTCCTAGCTTCTCTTCCCAACACTTCCACTGTCATTGCGTGACCTTGAGCAAATAAAAAAAAATATTATTTTACCTGTCTGTGGAAAGGGAGGTGATATTATTTTTCTCAGCAAGGTTGATCAGTTTGTGCTTTGGAAACTTCAGCGCTTCTCATCTTAGCTCACTTGTACTTGTTCGTAAGCAGAGACCCCTCATCACAAGTGCCAACACTTTTGGCCAGTCTAGCGTTAGTCTGTGAAGAAAGGCTTGCTTGTGGGATTTAAAAATTTTACCTGATGGGAGTTTGTATGGCTTTTCAGCTTTCTGTATGCACTGTTTTTCTTCACTTCTTTCACACTAACAAATTCCATCATTCCTCTATTACATATCAAGTACAGTTGCTGCAGAACTTTAATATTCTCAGTGAGTACACCCAACTTACAGTCTGGATGCCAAATGCTTCTTTCCAGGTCTGTACCTGAGACGTGCATTTCAGTAACCACGAGAGGGTGCTCAGAGCAATTCCTCCCTTTGTCTGCCTCTCTTGTGGCCAAGAGGATTGCTGAAGTCCTGCTGGAGCAAACCTTATTCTAACCTTGCACATGTTTATCCCTCCTCCCACCATGTTCAGCAAGGAGAAATATATAGATGTACTGTCTCAGTCGATTGCGTTATGTTCTTCCCATGGCCATGGCTACGCGTTGCCCTATCAAGCAAAATTCACTTCCATGCAGCTACAGTTAGTCCTGAAATATGTAGGGTCTTGTACCTGCACCTGGATTGATGGGTTTCCTGTTCCTGAGAAATGAGCGGGAGTTATAAACATCTGTGCTTTCTCTTAAGTGTGATGCTTTCCAGTCATTCTGTCTTCACCAAGCGTAACTTACTTGCCGACAAAAGTGCATGAGCAGCGCTCCTCTTTAATAGTCTGCTATCGGAGCTGCTGTGTTGGTGATGTAGAATGGTGAGACGCCAAGCTGTGAACCACCATATGCACTTGGCAGTCTTTGTCTGGTCTTTGTTCAGCCAACCTCTTAGCCTTGCCACCTATAAAGATAATGAATGCAAAATGGTCCTCTGCTTGCTCTTAAAATCAGATGCTCAGCTTAAAGAAAAAGTCGATAACTTGGTGCTTTGCAGTAACTAGGGATTTCAAAATAAGGGCTGACGGTTCACCAGCAGCACTGTTTTTCGTGCTTTTTGATGTTTTTTGAGGGAGGTTCCTTAATGGCTTTGAAAGGCAAGAAGAATGCAAGATCTCACAAAGATTATTTGGAAGGGGAAATGGTTTTCGCCCTTA
The DNA here is from genome assembly GCF_000699245.1 of Pterocles gutturalis. Lineage (NCBI taxonomy): Eukaryota > Metazoa > Chordata > Aves > Pterocliformes > Pteroclidae > Pterocles > Pterocles gutturalis. Next base: position 65,944 of record NW_010107202.1, on the reverse strand, counting down.
TTGTAGGGAAGGGGATGGATGTTGAAAAAGCATCCAGAAATAGTAAACCCCTCACCACCCCACCGCCCCCCACTTCCTCCAGCAAAATGCATATCTTGGAAATGTTTAGTAACTCACTTCAGATTCTTATGGTTCTCACACTTGGTCTTTTTCTCCGAGGCACAAAAATTAAAATCCTTACTTGAATTAATGACTTACTGAACGGTACTTCATGAGCAGAAAAGAGAAGCTTTAATGCCTGGCCTTTTTTGGAGATATGCAGTTCTACCTTGTATTTTTTAAAAATTGCAGTCCTTTCTAAGCTGGATTTAATGTAATAACTTGGTCCTGGCTGATGCCTTATATGAAAACTTTTAAAAGCTGGTCTCTTAGAGTGGTTTATCAGGCCTGTTTAGGATGAATTTCCATTATAAAACACTGGTTACAGCATCTGAGATGTCGTGGTGCCTTGCAGGTTCTATATGTTGTTTTTTAAAAAAAAAAAAACAACCAACCTCAAAAATCTCTAGGTGGTCTGCAAGCCTTGATTTACATAGAATCCTCCCAACCAATTTGTGACATCTCAAATGGGGTCTTTTGGTGGTGGGTTTTTTTTTCCTTCCCCCATCTGGCATTTCTCAGCAAAGAGCTTCTACCCTTGCCCTACCTCCTGGCTGTACCTTTTTTCCCCCTTCACCAGACCAGCAAACCCGAGCTGCCTAGACAGTGCCTGATCATGCAGCACTGCAGCGGGCACACAAGCACACTGCTCTTCTGATGGCTTCCCGCTGCTTGCTTGCTTTCTGCTAGCCCTGCTCTGCCACACTGGCTGTTCGCAGGGCCCAGCTCCTCCTCTGCCAACAGATGCCACTTCTGTCTCCTGAGGTGTTGGGCTGGAAGCTGGCTCTGCAAGAAACCAGACAGAGCTGTTCTCAGCGAAGGACAGGTTATTTGGGGGACAAGGGGAGAGAGGTACAGAATGCAAACTTCTGCCTGAAAATACATACTCCTGAGCTTGTCTGCAAGTAACTGGAAAAACCACCCTTTTCCTGGCAGAGCTCTCCCTAAGCAGTTTTTCTGTATCTCTTTAAAACCTGTTTAGTTGCTCACTACTGAATGCGTGGGAATGTGGCCTAAGGCTATGAATACTGTGGTGATCAAACTGATTTTAGATGTGTGTGGGGGATTCCCCCAAAGCTTGCTGACATTACTGTGTCAACACAGTGACTGAACCTGTGCAAAGGAATGCTGTCTTCCAGAGTAAGCTCACTTTGGTTGGCAGTGAGGACAGGATTCCCCCCACGTACCCAGCAGTTTTTAACCAAATGTTTGCTACAGACTGTGTGTATCCTGAGATAAACAATAGCCTGTCTTTGCTCTAAAGCAAGTAATAATTGATTTTAATCATGAGGTTAAGAGGACAAAAGTCTCCTGGTGGTCTTTCTTACTCATGCTGGAAAAGCCCTTGTATTTCTTCTTGTCCACTTTCTTTTGTCCTACTGATGCTCTTTTTTTGGAGGTGGCAACTTGAGTTTTGGAGCATCAGTCTTTCTAGAAATTGCTTGTTGATGTAGAGTCAGGGGGCTAGCCATAATACCATGTGCTACCTACACAATTTTTTTTTTCTTTAAGGATCTTCTGACAACCTATTTCTCCAGAATTTAGCTCTATCGTAATTTCTGTATGATTTTTGGCAGCCAAGCAAACTCAGTGCAATTAATAGTTGTTACGCAGATTAAAAGCAAAGAGGCACAGAGAACAATAATTGCACCCTTTAACAACCTTTTGTTTTCAACAGGTTTGACTCTTCTAAATACTTATTCTGGGGTAGTCAGGAGCATGTGTTGCCATGCTGATCCAGCCACCGTTTCAGCTTTTCAAAGTGGCCGTTATTGTTAGTTTCAGAATAAATCCCCAAAGCACAGGCTTCTTCAATAGATACCTGTTCAGTGGTGCATTGTTGTGTTGAGGAGGAGAAATTCTCTGCCGTGACAAGCTGTTTGGCTTAAAAGTACAAATTAGCCTCCGGTATATGTATGCGTAAAATACTACAGCCTGTGTAGTACAAATATTCTGTTTCTTTTCTCCTCGCAGAGTGATACTAGGGATAAGAACTGAATTAAAGCTTACTTTCTTTCACAGAATTCCTCTGAGAGAGAAGACTGTAATAATGATGAGCCCCCTAGGAAGATCATTCCTGAGAAGAATTCGCTTAGACAGGTATGTGATCAGTCTCTTTAAAAATGCAATAAAACTTTCTAGCTATTTGAATCCTTAAATGCTTCTGGAAGCTGAAGTCTGACTTGTGCTCGTGGAAATACTTTCTTTTCCCCTTTGAAGCCTGAACAAGTCACATTGTACCCAGGAAAATGAGACACATAAATTTAGCTTTCAGGAGAGTCTGATGACTCTTTCTAAAGAAACCTAGACTTTTGCATAGTGCAATGAGCTGTGACTCTCTAGTTTTACCTTTCTCCGTTTGGTGTTCATCAAAATCTCTTCAGCCTTTTCTTCTGTAATCATTCCTGTCTTGTTTGTAGTGTATTTTGCCTTGCTTCGGATCATGCGTTCAAGAATCTCAAAAGTGTTCTAGAATAATTAAGCTTTTCATTACCCTTGAAGGTAAATTTTCTTGCAGGTGATGTCCAGGTTAATAACGTGAATCATGACCTGCTTTTGTTTCTTCTACACTCATATAAATTGCTAATGCTTAGAAAAGAGAAAGGGTGGGCTGGTTTGGCTTTTATGTATAGTAAAGCAAACTTCTTACCAATTCAGAAGAATGCCTCTTTTAGTTCCTGTGGTCAACAAAGGGGGCCTGGTGTGTGATTTCTAGGGGATTTAAGTTGGATTTAGTGATTTCAGGTCCTGCTTTGTGTAGTACCTTGCTCTTTCTTTGCACTGCAACCTTCAGGTAGCAGAAGGAAAAGTTTGCCCATGCCTCAGCTATCCAAGTTTGCTGCCTGGTGTACCAGAGTAAAACCATTGATGAAAATCACTTAAGTGAATAACCCAGGCCAAACATTGCAGCAGCTGAGGAATTGGCACATTTCCTTCTGCATCTCAGCTACAGAAACAGCAGTGACAGGCAGAGGAATAGGATAGTAATACACTGCCCCACTGCTGCTATTTCCAAGAGAAATTGTGGGTCAGAACCATGGTAAAGAAAGAAATTTCTTTTTGATATAGTGTGTTTGTGCTCAAAGTTGGTTTTGTGGTGGGTGGTTGGGTGGGTTTTTTGTTTTAGGAGTGCTTGATTTTGTGGGAGTAGGTGTCATGTGAAGGACTGCCTGTGGCTATGACAGGTCCATCTAACAGACATAGTCCGCGTAAGTCTTTTAGACAAGAAGCAATATGCTAGGATAATGAGTGAGGTCCCAGATATTGCTGAGAAAATTACCTTGTAGAGTTGATTAAACATGTTACACCAATGTAAAAATGTTTCAGGCATTCAACAACAAACAACAAAAGCTAGAGGAAGAATGCAAAGCTACCACGTTCCTACTGTGTGTTCCCAAGATAGCCAACAAGGTGCCCAGCACACCAGAAAACTGTTTTTTTTTTCATCTTGGAGTTCTCTTATTAATGGCAAGCCTTCAGGTTCAACAAGAAAAGGCATATGCCTCTTCTCCAAGAAAATGTTCATAGTAAGAGATGTAAAGTCAAAACGAACACAAGTTACCTGTCTTGTGTGCCTTCTCATCGCACTGTCCCCTTCATCGTGATTATTGGTTAAGGAGGAGACAAATATTCACAGCTAATGTTATACAGATCAAGAAGGTACAGTTTCTCAAGTGGAGTTTCCCTTCCATTGTATTTCGATCTGCAGAAGTATTCTCTGTGTCTGGGGAAAGCTGTCTTTCCCACAGGCCCACAATTCATTGTAACCAAGGTGCCTAGATATCAAGAATACACCTAAAACCCACTTGTACTGTCCATATATTTCATTTTGGAAGTAATTCACATGGACGTTGTTTATGACAAAGAAGGTTAGCTGTGTTTCAGGATATTGTTGAGATGTTGTACCAGTCTCCATCTTTGTGTCCAGTCTTTACAATGACAGATGCAGGACAAAATCCTCAGGTCTTCTGATTGCTATCTGCAGCCTTTTGTGTTGAGAGCAGTGTTTCTGAACAAGTTCAAGTTGTGGTCTTAAAGCAAATGCCCTCTCGTCTAGATCATAGGAGGTGGTTGACCACAATTTTATGCCTATCGTAGAAGGAATTTTTGTTCTTTACATAGGCATAAATAGAAGCTGTCAGAGCATTTTGGAGGCTCAGATTGTTCCTGTTCTCTGTTAGCAATGGAAAAGAAGCAATGGAGAGTTTTCCAACTCCAGGTGCAGAAATCAGACACAGATACAGCCATGTGCCCATATACTCTTAACCAATGAGTAGGAGGGTCTGCATCTCCAGTCGGAAAATATGCAGAGTGGCTACCCTGTCTTAGGTCTATCCATACTTTGTGAAACCCAAAAGACCTGATCGGCAAATGCTGTCAAAGCAGTAATACCAAAAAGTGTTGAATTCAGTAGTACCTTAGTGGAAAGATGCTAACTTGGTAAATATTGTGTGTACAATTTCATATTTTGTGTCCCTCGCTTAAGACACTGCTGTTAAAATTTCATTGTTGGGGACATGGACCTGCATACTCAGAGGAACTGACTGTGTACGTGGGAAGAGGGGGAAGTCTGTTTACCTAAATGGTCTTTCCAGTGAAAGTGCCCACATATTTAGTAATTCTTGATTAGTTTTAGAAAATTAGTGAGATACATCAGCCTGCTTCAGGGGAAGTATGATGTCTGGACGTGTTCAGCTGCTGACAAGTTTAAGCAAAGGTGCATTACCTTTTCTTGCCTTGTTTGCTGTGCTGGTATGCAGCCTTAGCCATCAATGTTTCCTCAGGTGGATGGATTTGCAGAACAGACGTGTCAGAAGGTGGAGGTAATAAAATGGTGTAATGGTTACTTAAGCATCTGAAGTTGTAAGTAGGGGCTGAAGACCCCGATTGCTCAGTGCTATGGACCTCTTAGTAGGATAAGCAGAGTTCTGTTGATTAAAATGGTTCTGGGAAAAGGGTGTCTTCAGAAGTCTCAGCGAGTGGAGCTGTGTCCTTGGCATGCTGGAAGTGGGAGGCATGGCCACTCTTAAGTGCATGAGGGGAAGCAAGGCGGAAGAGACGTGGAGGTTAGCACTGGGAAAGGAAACAGAAAGGGCAATGAACTTGACTCTTAGTTGGAACAGTGAAAAGATGTAAGTTATGACAGACTTTGAAGTAAGGAAGCAAATGTTCAGTTCAGTTGAGTGCTTGATCTGACAAAATTAAATTTTGAAGGGGTAAACTGAAAATTGTAGTATGAAAACAGACTTCAGAAAAAACAATAACAAGTGGGAAAAGTTTTTGGCAACTTTATTTAAGCTAACAAACGAATTTTCACACTGCAAAGTTATAAATTAATTTTAATAGGCTGATCCAGATGGTCCATTTGGAAAATGGATAGCTTGATCTGTTGAAAATTAAACTAAATTTATCTCTCTCATACTTCAAACTGAAGTAAGCGTGAGAAGAGTGCCCATTAAGTCCAGCTCATACAGATGGACCGGCAGGTCACACATGGGACTAATCTGATTCATTTTAAAAATAAATGCATGAGTTATTGAATCAGGTTCCTGTTTCAAGCCCTGCATGTGAGCGTGTGTGTGTGTGTGTGCCGCCCTTTCAAAGGGACTCGCAAATGCTTCAGTGCCTTTTTAACCTGTGTGTTTCCATTTTAATTCAACTTCCTTGCCAAAAAACATAATTAGTTTTCAGTGCCTATCATTTAGCGTTAGACCCAAACACTAGATTGATTAGGTCAGGCATTTGTTATTTTAAGAGCTATGTCTCCATTCTTCATTTATGAAGGACATGAGCTCAATAGTCTTGGGGAGAGAGCTGGCCTTTAGAAACTGGGAAGGGGAAGCTCTCTGGGGGCCCCTCCAGCCTTTTAGCTTCTGGGTGTTTTTAACAGAGCCATGAATGCAGATTTGTAAATTTATTGCAGTGCCATCTGGTTTTTTTGCGGGAACCGTATTATTGTTGGCTCGTATCTGTCTATTGTGGTGGTCACTCCCCAGGAGCTTGCCCTCATAGTCCTAAGGAAAGTGATGAATAGCGGGGGTCAACATGAATAGGTCACAGGGCAGCTGTCCGGGGCTGCCCTGAACTTGATTACCCTGCTGGTTTTTAAAGAAGACGGGCACAATGCAGGTTGTTTAAAACTCTTCCCTTCCTTCTCTTTGGAGGAGCAATAATGAAGTGCCTTTTGCTGCTGTGGTTTGTCTGTGGGTGAAGGCGCCTTGTGGGGAAATGCTGGCAGCAGCAAGGCTGCCGTGCTGTGTCTCCTGCAAACCTCTTGTTGGACTCTGCTGTCTTTCTGTAAGCTTCCAGATGGAAGTCCAGGGAAAAATTCCCTGTCTGTTACCCGACTCAAACAGCCCCTTAGCATTTCCAAGAATTTTCCCTCTTACCATTTTGGCACAGAATATTATCACAATTCACTTTACAGATTTGAGATAATTTTTAAAAATTACACATAGCACCTAAAACATGCTCTAGGCGTTGTTGCAACATTGAAATAGTCAGAGTCTGATCTTAAGAGTGTAAAGCCAATACACAAGCAAGTCCTAAGAAGCAGAAAACGGTTGGAGAAGGTAAAGCAAAGGAAAGAAAAAAGGTAGCGACTGTTTACTTATAGCTGGTAGCCTCATCCCACTGCTTAGGACTCCTCTAGGCGTATTTCTTCTCTTCAAAAGTATTCCTGCTCTGCAAACTTGAAGCCCTCTTTTTGACTGGTGGGGAAGGTTACACAGTAGGGAGGGAGTGAGGATCCTTCAGGTCCCTCCCTTTCTTTCTCCCTCCCTCTAGGGAAGATGCTGCAGTTCTAATTTGCCTTCTGTTGGAGAGCTGGCTAAGGCAGGACTTACCTGGTCTGTAAAGTTATCCTGGTTACCTCATTTTTTACACTATTAAGGAGTTCCTGGTTGAAAAGCCTCCAGAAATTGCTAGAAGTACATCCTTAGTCTTTACTCTTAAGATTATTCTTTCCACTTAGTTTTTTTTCTTTATTCTCAAACAACAACAAAAAAAAATCATTTCCATTCCTCTCTGACACTTAATGCATGGTAAAAAACTAGCCAAGGCGGGTTGTGCCGGTGTCTAAGTTACAATGGGAATGCTGCATTGTGGCGGAAAGGCCACTGGGCTCTTTCAGCATTAGTGCTAATAGGAGTCTGTCAACCCGCCGGGTTTCTGCATTCCTCTGTAATTGAGTAAATTGCAAGTGGTGTCTGCTCCCCCCTGCCTTTTGTGTCCATGTCCACTTACCATCCGAAGAACGTGGGCAGTGATAAATAAAGCACTGAACGGGGCTCTCAACTCTTTGAAAGCAGCGTGTTGCCAGCCCCCTAGTTATATTTCTTTAAGTGTTTATGTTTTTCTGTATTCTTTCTCTTGTGTGACTGGAACCCTGGGGATCCAAAGCCATGAGAGAGGCCAAGAAGCTAACAAAGTAGCTGTCCCCTTGTTAGCTTGTTCCTTTCTTCTTTAAAAAACAAGATGAAAACCATCTGGCTCAGGGCATTACATTTTCCTCCCCCATGCACCTCTATAGATGAAGAGTTTCACCTGCAGTGAGGGTTTACATTGATTAGGGAGGGAGCAGTAATTCAAGCCTCCATCCACTTCAGTGATACTTTGCAGTCTTTAAAGGTGCTGACCCATTGAGTTAAACTGTCAAGGGAGGATAAAAAAGGAGCTTCATCCCAGGAGGTAACAGCTGCCAGGTTTTCAACACCTTGCACGCTGCTGGAAAAATGTCACCAATTGTCAATGGAAAGAAAAATCACTTGGCTGCCATCTTCCCTTAATGATGTGACTTATAAAATTAAAGATTTAAGGGTTTAAAAATCAGCAAGTAGCTGTCAGGAAAAAAAACATCCTAAGGGATTTTGAACAATGGGCCCAACAAGATGTATCCCAAAAGACTGCGAATAATGCATCCAAGTTGGAATAACTGGATCTGATTGGGATGACCATGGTTATCTTCGCACAGTGGGACAAGAGGGGTGTGAAAGCAGCAGCAAGACAGAAGTCTAACATTACCAAGCCTGAACTTATAAAAAAAGGGGGGGGAGGGCGGGCAGGGAGAAAGAAGTGTAATTCATAAGCCAGTGAGCTGAGAGAAGACATACTGTATTTCTGCTCTTTTGAGGACAATTTGTTTTCAAGCAGCTACCAGATGGCTAAATAGCACGACATTTCCTTTTTCTTTTTTTTTTTTTTTTTTGCTTCTTTTTTTTTAACAAGAGATCTAGTTCTCCTTGCTCTTTGTTTGTTTTAATGCTTTTACATTGCTGAACAGCCCCTTGGTGTTTGGGTATTGTGACATAATCTTTTTTTGTTTCCCACCCCGTGCATTGATGGATGAGAAAAAAGATCTTCAGCTTTAATGTGATTTCAGATAAGGGGCAGACAGGAGTAAGGCTTTTTGTTTGTATTGTCTTGAGGTTTTTTGTTTTAGGGCCCCCCCTTTTTTTTTGCTGTTTGTTTTAGATAAGTCATTGTAATTGTACTGAGTAATTAGAAGGTACACACAGCCAAGGGAGTTTTGTTATGGTAATTGCTTAAGAAAACCCACTCCCCAACTGCCATTGCCATGTGTTGAGACACGTCTTCCCTCTAGTGGCAATATTAAGGACTCTGGCTTTCAGTCGGCAAGGTGTAATCGCAGTATGACAAACTGTGCTG
>NW_010107202.1:0-57166 GCF_000699245.1 Pterocles gutturalis | reverse complement strand
TGATCTAGTTTTTTGTTTGGCTAGTCTTTATTTTGTCTTAGGACTTTCTGTGGAGACTACCCTTCCCAAGACTGGACTAGGGGATAACAAAAATTTCATTTTAAGGGTATAAACATGGTGAATCCTGGGTAACGTCTTACAGCTTGACTTAATTCTAGTTGTCTTTTTAATTACCTGTTTATGAAAACGTTTTTAAATTTGTTGAGATTACTTAATTCTTTCAGAAGAAGCACCTCATTTGAAATAAATAAATAAATTGTGTTTATTTTAAATAGTCCATGTGAAAGACCTTTAAAGGGTAATTAATGCAGGTCTCCTAAGACTCTAAGTAAGATGAAAGCGATCTTTCCAAATCTTCTGGAGTGATTTGTTTATATAACTTCCCACTTCTGATGAATTCTTCTGAGTCTAATAACTTTTTTTCTAACTGTTCGGCAATTTGTGCTTAGCTACAAAAGCCCTTGTTCAAAAAGAACGGTTTAATAATCTTTTCCCTGAAAATGACTTGAAGGGAGGGTATGGGTTTTGGCTTTTTGTTGTGTTTTTATTAGTGTTATCTTTCTCTGATAAATCATGTAATTATTAACTATTGAGGGGGAAATCTTATTGAACTCCTGGGTTGCAGCTTCTATTAAAAAGTGTAGTTTTGTTCGGGCACTGGGGATTCTTGGAATAAATGGCCAAAGAAGTGGATTTCAGTTGGTGGAAAAGCTGCATGCGCGCACACGTACACAGACACACTTCTGCCTGGGGTTCGAGGCTTCATGTTGGCAATCAGTTTTCATCTGCTGTGCTGACAAGAGTAGAAATGTTTATGTGTTTGTGTTTATGTTTAAAGAGCAGGATCATACTTTCTTTAAAAAGAAAAATGTAACCAAAGACACTTACAGAATGAGATCAGATACAGCTCTATCTTTAGTGAACCATAGTCTAGCGTCTCTGTGGCATTTTAAGCCTTTGGCTGAGAGTGAATACAGCTTTGTGGTTCCCCTGCTTCTGACATGATTTGGTGCTGCCATATATTTGTAGGTTTGGTTTTTTTTTCATTAGAGCTTGTTTTTCTATAGGGCTCCTTAACACTGTTCTCAAATGGCTTTTGCAAGGTTAAAGGAATGCAGCTTGGTAACAAGTTTGTGTCATTTTAAATATATACCTTCCAGTAAATAAGGAGGAGCGTTGCAATCAATCCCTTTTAGTGTGTTATATGTTTCACTTGACAACTAAACCCTCTATTGATTAACCATTACTTTGTTAGATAATCTCGTGTCATTGAAGTCACTGTAAAAATTAAACTCTTTAAAATGTTTTACCCTAGCAGCAGTGTGAAAATTGAAAACTTGTTCAGAATTACAGCCAGCTTCCACAAAAAGGGTAGTTTTCAACAAACTGGTTTATGTTTGCATGCTTTATATGCAATATAAAAACATATTAAAGCCCTCCAACGCAAAGCTATCAGCCTGTGATGTTGAACCAGGCTACCATTTCAGACTGCTTTTCCTCAGTGAAAAAACTTCCTATCGTGATGAAAAGTGAGGAGAAACTTGAACAGTTTTGGTGCAGATTCAATAAGACTCATGAAAGGGTCGAGCTTTAAAGGTGAGCTTGAGAAATTTGCTTTTCTGAGGCTTGGTTCTGGTTTTGGTTTTCTTCCAGGTTAGTCAATGTTCCTATAGGCATTGGAATGAATGAAAAGAGGTACTCTGATGTTGCCAGGTAGGGTGAGACACCATCAAATGTTTTACCTGAAATGTAGGGCTCTGCATTATTACTTGATGATAGGACATTCATTCTGCATTCACTTAGGTCTGTTCACTGGTAACTCCTAGCTTATGAACACAAATGTAACAGTACCAGATGAAGTCAAATCTCCATGTCCAGTAGTAGTCTTATGTCTTGCGATAACCAGTAACTGCTGCCAACAGAGAAACATTAGAAGAGGGCAGCCATATAGTACTACCTTCATAATATGTTCTCACAGCTTCTCGTGACTTGACTTCATGAGCCGGATGCAGCTTCTTCGCAACATTATCAATACATTTCTATTGAGACCTGTTAAGCAGAGTCACATTACCTCTGTTTTTTGCCCCTGGACTTTAAGGAAGATCTAGGCTTTCTTCTGTGTTTTTGCTTGAAACCTCTTAAAACATATTGTAGAATATGCATGTGAATCTTCTTTACCCTTTTTATTCCTCCCACAAGGCTAATAATGCATTCTTCTGTGAGAATGTGAAAATAAGAACAGAAGAACTTTGTAACTTTGCAAAAATACAATGGACCTTGAACTGAAGATCACTGTATGGTTTATTCTCAAATCTGTATCCTGAAGGGTTGAATCCATTATACATAACTCCTTTTAATTTTCTTTTTTCTCCCACTACTTTTATTGAGAGATAAAGAGCTGCTGAAGGACTAAACGGTCATCTGGTAATCTGGTATTTACATAGACCTTTACATAATAACATTACGGTACAAAAGTGGTTTCTCACAATAGAAGCATGTTCTTGTTTCCTTTCTGTGGCTGAAAAGGTTGAGAAGGGGAGAGTTAAGTATCCTTGGCATATTGTCTGAGGGCAGAGAGGGATTGCCAAGGTCAGTCACACCCAGAGTCTGCTCATCCAGTGCCAACACTAGCACTGTCAGTGGAAGATGCTGTTGAATGAGAGCAAACAGTTCTGGCTACTCTCTGTGCTCCATTCCCCTTCTGCTCCTGCAGCATCTACTCCTGTTGCACTGGGGATTCCTGGGGGATGTCTCTGCTGAGTACTCTATGGACCTGCTGTCCATGAGTTAGTTTAATCCCTTTTTCCACTTGCTGCTGTTGTTTCTCTGCACAGTGTCCTGGGGCAGCAAGCTCCAGAAGTTCACTGCCTGCTGTGTGAAGAAGCATTTCATTTTATCTGTTTTAAATTTACACTGTACTAGTTCCATCAGGTGCCACTAGTCCTGGTATTGTGGGATTTGATGAACAAGTTATGCTGGAAGTTCAGTTGGTGCTGTTCCCACTGAGCTATGATGTGTGGATGAAAATAATAAAAATTAAGCAATACGTTGGGCTAGTTATTTGTGTCTACATTTTGACATGCACACAACTTTTGAATAGTGGTGTAATGAGCTTGCTTCCTCCTCAGAAAGTTCTAGGGTTTTTAGATTCAGTATTTAGTATTCCATATTGTGTATTTGGATTGTCTGTTCTCTCACGTTTACAAATGGGAAACAAAGCCTGTTGTAAGCCTGGCTTTTAAAAAGCTGGCTTGCTGCCAAGGTTTGTGCATACCTGTCTTGGGAGGAAAAAGACTGACAAGATCTGAGTTTGGTTCATGGTTCAGTTCATGGAGCCACAGACTTCCTTGTTGCTTTCAGTAAATGCTTTTGTGGCTGCAAAGTGGAGTTAGTAGTAGCTTTCTCTGTGTCAGGGCTCATAAAATTTACAGTATGTAGCAAATAAGTTGTGCAGAAGTACTGCTACTGGAATCTCAGGAATTAAATTAATCACAGATTTATGATAAATGGGTTAAATTACATAAATGTAAATAATGAACAAAGCTAAGCTTCATATCAACTCCCCATGGTTTTTCCCCTTCAGAATCTGGTTGAGTTGAACTAACATGATGCTTATAAAATGAAGTTTGTCTGTTAATTGTCTGAATGTCACTGCAAAGCAGATGGTGTCAACTTTCTGTCCACCAGTTGGGCCGCTACATCTAAGCCACAATTTATAATAGTTTATGCCATTCTGATCTTTCTTCTGAGGAGAAAGTGCTGTGCATACCAGAGTGATGGTTTTATGATGTTGGCAGATATTTGCAAGAGGCTAAATTGAGTCCATCAGACTTCTGTTTGCTTGTGGCCTAATCTCAGTTTGAATCTGAACCTCCCCTGCTGAAAGATGCACTCTGTTCATCTGCACGGCACTTTGAAAGGATTTGTGTGTTTGAATTATTTAGTTTCTCCGTCTGGATCCAGAGTCAGAAATTGCTAGCTGGCTGCTGGTTGTAGTTGTAACTTGTAAGGAGATCTGCTGGAGCCAGGATATTCTGCATTCTTGTCTGTCACTGGTTGTTTTCTGGTTACAGAGCTCACTGAGAAATAAAACATGAACTGCTAAAGTGATGAAGAAGATTTGGCTTCTGTGCTCTTTTTTGTTTCTGTTTCATAATGAAGTTTAAAGAGGGTCTGTGAATAAGTAAGGTAGAAAGGGCTGTGATTTGCTGAATTTCTGCAAGTGTCTGTACTGTGCCAGACCAGTGCAGAAACACCAAAACCACTATACTGATTTCTCATGGTGGGAAGTAGGGAATGTTTAATGAGAATCGTAAGATCTTAGGTGAATAATGTTATAAACTGATTGTGAACGCTCAGTTCCCATCAATTAGTGCTTGCTTACTGTCCTCCTGAGCTGGAAACTGTTAGGAACACTGGATTTGTGGATGCATCTTGTGTCACTCAGCATAACTTCCTTTTAATCTCTTTGCATTCTAGCCTCTGATGCACTTTGCAAGGTGTTCCTCTGCTCGTTTGTGTGTTGCTACTGACTGCATCTTGTGCAGAGTCAGGCCTGTGGCAGAGGGGCAAAAAAGGGAGATCATTTGTTTGGTGCTTAGCACTGAGAGAATCTGGCTCTGATGGCATAGCTTTGGAGCAGATGGAGAGGTTTAGAAGCCCTTAGCATGCTGGTTTTGCCTACAGGTTTTATAACCTATGGCAGGTTTGGGGTTGAATTAGTTTCAAATCAAACAAATAGAAATTTGTAGCAAGCCCTGAAAGAAGGATCTTCAGAGATTGCCAGCAAATATTACAGGGAGAGAACTGACAGGCACTTCACTACAAATCTTTGTGCGTCCTCCCCTTAAGGGAATCTTAAAAATATCATGAATGTTAGTATGTTTTACTTAGTGCTCTTGGAAATGTCTTTGTAGCAAGTTTAATTCCATGCTCTTTCAACACGGTTCTTGGGTTTTCCCCATGTAACTATTTTGAGGTAGCAACTTCTTCTTTGTGGTCCACTTACTACTCTTGCAACAAAGCAAGTTTGTGCTTGCTTTTCCACTGCCACTTTTGCTTGGGAGCAGTTTTGTGAAAACGGCAACAGCCACTGGGGTTTTAGTCCAACACCGGAGCTCTTAGGTGCTACTATCCTACTACTACTACTAGAAAATGTGAGCTTAATCAAGTAGTAATTAAAAAGGCTCTGAAAGTTGGGGGGGAGGGAGGGGAAGCCTCCCTTAGAAACTCCTGAGTTCTTAGGTATCTTAGTTTAAGTAACCAGATCAGCCAAAGCATGATTTTAGGCACACTTCATAAACACTGTTCATATGCTGCCCTTAAAAAAGGGAGAGACTATGAGTAATGTGCTCTGCAAAGATTAGAGAGTCTGCAGCCCCAGCTGAGGGTCCTCTGGAAAGGACAATGTATGAGTTATCAAAAAAAAGACATTCTGCTTTAAAAGAAAAAGCTTTCCAAAATTGGGAAGACTAAATACAAGTGAGATGTGGTCTGCATTTGCTCCCTTCTGATCACAACCTTTGTACTGTCCCCATGTATTTTTACCTGATAAAGCCAGGGGATGTTTAGTAACATTTGACATACACTGTGACAACTAGCATGTAGAAATCACCTTGCTTTATTTGTGCAGTTATGCAGTATGTTGTGAAAGACCAAACAACTGAGCTTTTTTTCCTTTCATTTTTCAAAGGAAATGAGAGGAATTTTTTTTTCCTTGTATCTTAAAGCTATACAATTGTACATAGCCTCTCAGAGGACATGCATGTCCTCAACATAGGCTTTTGCTGTAAACTAGTTTATTTTGGTTCAAAACGTTCACACCTTAGGAAAAAGGAAATATAGTAGAGTTGTTGTGGCTTCCTGTGCCAAAAATATGGTGCCTGAAAGAAAACAGTGTTCTTCTATTCATAACCGTTTTAATCTTTCTGCAGACCTACAACAGCTGTGCCAGACTGTGCTTAAACCAGGAAACAGTATGTCTGGGAAGCACTGCTGTGAAGACTGAAAATTGTGTGGCCAAAGTAAGTAAGAGAACGGCTTTGGTTTTGAGGGTTTTTTAGCAGATTGTTCATTTTTAATCAAAGAACAGTTCTTGTTAAAATTTACAGTTAGACAGAAAGCATGTATTTTGGGAAGACTTTTCTGTCCTTCAGTGTAGAGTTTTCAGACTTGATGTTTTTCTCCGTTGGAAGTGATTCCTTGCATCTAGAGATGTCTCGGATTGAAGGGTTCATTCTGCTAGACAAGTAATAGGCTTTGCCTGTGGGGCGACCTATGCCTGCTGTGTAAGTAGCTGTGGCAACTTCAAATGATAAATGTCCAGATATATGGTAAAAATACTAGGTGTGAGCTCTTAGTATCTTGGTCTCCTCTCTTAGCTCCCAGAGGGGAGGTGCAAAAAAAGACAGACCTTTCCATTAAAATACAGTGAATGCTGTATTTAAGGGAAAGGGAGGAGGGAGATACGGAGTCAGAATGGTAAGAAAATGGATATACTAGCCCGTCAGAGAACAGTAATTCCTTGAGAATTGTAGTAGATGTGATAGGAAAAGATGAGGTGCCATTAGCCACCCTCTTTTCTTAAAATTCAGAGTAACTAGCGTAAAATAACATACATGTAGGGCTGTGTGCGAAAGGAAAACATTTGAACCATGATGCAATATGTATAGAAAGGCTGGGCAAAGGATGCTTTTAGCCTTGTGCAAGCTTCATATTTCCACTGAAAGGAAGTTTAGAATGGGCACGCAGGACAGATCAGTGCATGCAGCCATCTGTTACCAAAACCAGCTGGCATTTTGTTCCTCCTCAGTCACCACAAACCAGACCACTCAAAAGCTTGTTTTCTCTTTCAGTTATGTATTCCTTGATCTTCTTGAAGTTCTTTTTTTTCTTTTTTTCTCTTCATACTTTGAATGGTTGTTAAAGGTGCCTTGTGCCTATGGGGCTCACTTTTATATTGGCCTTTAAGATAATTTCCCAGCTAAATCTCTGCTGTGATTTTGCTGGTGAAATTTGGGTGTCCCATTACTTTTGTTTCCTGTGAGGGAACTGACCATCATAAAAGTTTGTCATGGTGCTTGCAGGTGACTTAGCGCTTGTAAACTGTGCTTGACATGCCAGGTTACCTTCCAGTGGAGAAGCACTTCTGAGAGAAGCTACCAATCTTGGTACAAAGCACTAATGTTTAATACCGACACCTCCACTCTTAGCTTAAGATGACTGGTATTGCACACTCCTTCCCAAGGTGCTTTATGATACAAAGTAGGTGAAACTCTGAGCAAAGCATCAGAGCAGCTCTGACTGAGTTGTATGGGCATACAGCATCATTCTGATGACATAGAGCAGCTCACAGCACACCCATTCAACCCCATCTGCTTTGTACCTGTATCTTGTTTGACCTGATCATCTTACTAAAGCAGCAAACTTACGTGATGCTTCTTTTAACTGAAATGACATGCCTTTAACATCCTAATGCGCCAAATAATAAACTCTCCTAAAACTATGTTTCAGTGGGATCATGGTAAGAGGTGTGGGTAGGGCTCAAAGCAGGAACAGCAAGACTTGTTTCATGTTATTGAGAATGAATTTGAACCATCACCCTGGAGATGAAAAAGCATATGTTTTAAAGTATTTCCCCTAGTAATAGCTTGCCTGGCTATTGTACTCCTTTCCTTTGCCGTCCGAGCTACAAACTAAAATGAAATAGGCTCTAAGAAAGCTTGTCTTTCAAATTCCGTAAGTGTTGAAGCATTTATAAATCCAGTTAGCTAGATGCAGATGGCTCAGTGATGGCACGGGCAAATGGCACAACTGTTAAGTGTTCCCTAGGTGAAGGGCTTAAAGGGGATTTAAGGAGTTCAGAGGCTTTCTCCTAGCCTTGTGCACATGGCAGGTTTTATCCTCCATGATTGGTGTGTCTTACAGCCTTGGACTTCAAAATGTTTTGTCAGGAGGGTAATACTGGGAAGTATAACTGTGGGTTTCTTTATCTGCAACACTTTTTGGAAAAGGAGTTTCAATTTTTTTTTAAACTGGCTCTGAAAGACAAAAAGCATTACTTTGGAAATAATTATTTACTTTTTGGATTCTGCAGTGCAGTATCAGCCCTGACTGGGAGCCACAGTCAGCGTTATCACTTGCTTGTCAGAAGTGTGAGTCAGTCTGCAAGGGATGATGTTTTTTCGGAAAACAGGATTTCTGATTCTGCACCTACTTGCAAAAGAGAAAATTTTGCTCTGTTAAGACTGTATCAATATAATTTGCTGATCATGTGCTTGATGTTTCTAAAGTTTGTTCAAAGAATGACATGCCGTTTCCCTTGAGGCCACACACATCAATATTGAGATATCTTTTTTTCAGACTGAAGCACATCAAGCTCTCTTGTGAAGGAATGCTTCTGCAGAGGACTGTCAGGTGTAACTTACCAACCTAACAACTGGCATTCTTTCTAAAATGGAGGGAAAAGAAGTTTATTATAAACATATATGCATTTTCATCTATGGAGAGTAGCATAGGACTATTGTCTTTTTGACAACTCAAGGAAGTCTGTGTTTGTTAGGAAACCTTGTCTGCCTGGTCTTCTGTACAGTGTTATGCTGACTGTGCAGCCAGGTGCTCTGGGGCTTTTGCAAACCTATGGATTATCTAGTTTTATTCAGTCATTTAAAAATAAAGCTAGAATATCACGTTCTGATGAATCTTTGTATTTTGTTCTTAGCTGTGCTTTTCAGGTGTTTCTCCTCTCAAACTCCATTGATGGTACTTGGGCATATTTGTGTAGAAGCAAATAAGGAGTAGAAGAAATGGTTTCAAGTGTGCTCATGTTGTGACTAAAGAGGTGGGATCTTGAATTAAAAATTGTATATTGTGGTGCACAGATGTCACCTGCGTGATCTGTAACGTTGATTCTCTTCCATCCTCAGCAGTTTTTCTGTTAATCTTTTAGCATCCTTTTGCCCATTGCATTTGAGTGATCAACAGGTCTGATGTATGTTTAACCTGATATCTTTAAAAAAGAAATGCAATCTCTGTGTTTTTATATATATGTGTACACGCACACACACACGTAATATCCACCTTTTTGTCTCTGTAGAAACAAAGAAATGTCTGTGGGAGGATTTCTTTTTGTGATACTTCTGGTGGGCAACCACAAGTGAACAGCTTTCTCAGGAATTGATGCTAGGTGCTTAAATAAGGTAGAAATGTAGCATGAACCTGAGCTCCAAGGACAGGGTGTTTAGTTTTAATGAGGCTTATTGAAACCTGGCCAAATGAGCATCTGTTCCTATTGTTTGTTCCATATTTTGTAAGCCAGTATCTTCAGGCCAGATAATGGTGTTGGTGTGTGCTTCATCCTCAATTAGAGAGGGGCACAGATAAAAATCCCCTGGCATCTGGTGTGTCACTAGGATTCTTGTGATGCTCCTTTGTGTGCAAACAAGTTTCTCTTCTGTTCTGCATCCAGGACCACTTGCTTTCTCTGGTAACCTTCACACTTTCTATTTTCTGTACAGTGGGGGATGATGCTCTGGTGTGTCTCCAGTCTCCTTGGCTGAGTCTTTGCTTGGATGGATTATATATATTCCTGTTTTCAAATAGAGATCGTGCCTTTTCACCCTTTCATAATGTGGGCTGTGTTAGGTTTGAGTTTTGCTGTTCATTGGAATCCATTAGATCTTGCAGTTCTTTGGATCGTAGAAATAACCTCTGATTCCAAGTGCCCTTTTCTTTCCCAGCAAGAGACCAGTGTACAGCTGATCTCAGAGTTCTACAGTCAGTAACCATTTCCTGTATTTATTAGATAGGTCTTTACTGTTTATCAGCTCCTGCAGTCAGTTCCAGTTCATCTGTATTTGCTATGTAAAGAAGTGTTCTCAGTTTCATTTTGCACATAGAGTTCTTTCCTACGTGTGCCAGAGATAGGCACTCTATGGCATACCTGCCAGAGACAGCACAAAGACACTTTCTAAATGGCATACAGCATCTCGAGGTTTCTACTGACCTCCACAGCAGCTGAGGGAGGTTCTCTGCCACTATCTTTATCTGAGGTACGTGAAATTGGAGGCAGAAAAATACAGTCAAGCACACTACCTTTGAAAAATTAGGCTTCTGTTTCAGGCCACTCATTGCCTACCCACATGGGATAACTGCTTGTGCTTTTTAAGGTCCCAGCAAACCAAGGGACTTTTAAGCATGTTGTATTTTCTAGGGAATCTTTGATTGCTCTTCATGGTTTTTTTAAGTGTGCATGCTGCAGTGGTTACAGTATTGAACTAGGAACCTAGAAAGGGTTTATATCCTTTATTTTTAGCACTGTGATTTTATTCTCTGTGACCATGATGGCTTTTCTTGCTCCTCTTCAAAAGGGAACTGAATAATACTCTCCTTGCAGAAATTTAACTGTATGATGCTTTTTTGACCCTTCGATGAAAAGTCCTGCTTAAGCATGTAGTAATGTTCTGCCTGCTTGGTCAAGCTGTTTGTAACGTACAGGGGACAGAGCTATGTTCTGCTCAATTCTGGGAACGCAGAACAGGGCTTGGCACTCCCAGTATGCTATGTGAAATTTTCTTTCAAAGATGCATAGTATTATTTAGCTGTAGCTACACATTTTACATTCAAGGATGATTCATCTAAAGCAAGGAGTGGTGGAAATAGCTGGTAATTGAAATCTACCTTCCTTTGTCAGTTCTTTCTGCATCACTGCTTCCGAATTTTTAGAGTAAAAATAGTCTGCACAGTAATAACACTGAGCTCAGATTTTTTTAATATGAATTCAAAGGAGAAACCACGAGTACTCTTTATTAAACAAACATTTAGAGTTTCAGGCTGGATGTTCGAGTTGGCAGTAGGACAAATTGATCTAAAGAGTGTCCCTCTTGTACTCTTAAGTCCCTTTATGTCAAAGATTGATGACTCCTCTTTCCTGAGAGTGTCCCTGCATTTACTTTGCATGAACAACACAACCAACTCGGAGTTCTGCTGTGATATACCGCTGAGTTGGTGTATTTTCAGATAATGGATAGTTTTCCAGTGCTTTTGAAGCCTTTCTAGTCCTTGAGATTGAAATAAGAGCAATTTAATTATCAACAAATACTATTTGGCTAACTACATCCAGTTTCCTGATACTCCTTCCGCTGTTTTAATGAGAAAGTATGTTCCTCCATACAGCAATTTTTAGTGTTAAGCTTCTGTGTAATGAGGCAGAGGGGCTGTCGGTGGACATCCTTCCAGCTCCAAACCCCTTGGTAGCAGTGTCCCCTGCTGTGGCTTGGATATTCCTTTATCTGGGATGACAGTTTTTGAGGCCCTTGCAAACTGCATAAATGCTCTCTGTCATTGGCTAATAGAGATTTAATCATGTCATTTTACCCTTCTGTTGTAGGTGCTCTGTTTGTAAAAAGAGGGTTGTGTGAATGGCAAGTATTGCAGGGACATTGCTGTGATTGCTTAATGACCAAGAGGTGCTTTGAAACTGAATTCACAGTATTTAGACAGCACAAGTAGAAAACAGAATTGAGAGGTTTGTCTCAAAGCTTTGACCTAATGATGTTCTTCCTTTCGTAGTAATACGAATTTATCTTAATTGCGAGTTTCTAATTTTTTACTTTTTCTTAGGTCAAGGCAATCTTTATGCTTTAGCTTCCCCTTGGTCTAATAACCTCTTTGCAAATGACTGAGAAAGAAATGTGATATTCCTGCTCCCCCACCCCACCCCACCATACACATTCTCCAGATTTTGATAGACTTGTTTTATTTATTTCCAAAATTATATCCGCAGGAAACAAGCTGTTTAAATTCAGATTATGCTGAAGCAAAATGGTCCTGGTATGAGAAGCAACGTGCTGTTTTATGAGCGCAGAGTCCCTTTTCTCATAACTGATTGATAGTAAATATTTTCCTGAAGAATTATTGCCAACCATGAACAGTGCAACTGTTTCTTTTTTTTTTTGTGCTACTTGCTGTACCAGCCATTGTCTGTAATTAAGATCTACAATTCACAATGCAGACGTTTGCACTTCCTCTGGGTCTGAGCTATTTATAAGACATTTCAGCTGTTCAGAGTTTCTTTGAGTGTTAAACTACATGAAAACCGGCTTCTTTAGTCTTCAGTTATGCAAACACTGTGGAGTGGTTGTCATTTATGCATCTCTTACCGCCCAAAATGACTTTGCATGTCAGTGAAGCCAGGAATTAAAAAAAGAATTACACTTGGTTTTTTTTAAATGTGAAAGAGACTTTGAAGAAATAGTAATATAATAGTTAACTCATGAATTGCTTTCTAGCTGAGGGTCTCTAAGTGTATTCTGGAGATCGGTTCTCAAAGCTCTGCAGTGAGGATGGTCGGTCAGGTGATATGCAAAATCTTGATATGAAGAATCATTTCCAAAGTTTGGTTAACTCAATGGAGATGTTTCTAGTTTTTGGAGCCCTGGGTTTGGAATCTCGCGAAAGCAAATTGTCACCTGTGGAATTGAGTTCAGTAAATACTAGAAGGGCTCCCACACAGGTCTTAGAAACTCCTCTCAGGTTTGGGTGGTTATTAGGAAACACTTGTTTGTGGTGATGACAGTTGATGGGAACAGGTTGCTTGCTGCTCTGAAGCCTCCATCCTTGGAGATTTTCAAGGCCAGGCTAGGTGAAGCCCTGAACTGCCTGGTCTGACCTCATAACGCCACCCTGCTTTGAGCAGAGGGTTGGGCTGGAGAACTCCTGAGGTTCCTTCTAAACTGAATCATCCTGGGATCCTCTCTGTATACAAGCAGTGAAGATGTAATAGAAATCTAAAATTTAGAACTTGACCTGGCAACCTCAATGAAAATTCCCCTGCACCTGCATTCTGTGTAGTGTCACATGCTGTAGTTCCACGCTGAGTGTTTGCTGGTTTGGTGATGGGTACTCTGCATAAAGAATTACAGCCTTGAGGTCTTCATTCGAGTCCTGTTGTGTTAAGCTTTTCAGGAATGTTACCAGGATAAGAGTTATGAAAAAAACTGGACTTGCACTTATAAAATAGTTTGGGAACTTTTGTGCTGGAAGTGTGAAACAGTTTGGAATTCAAATAATTGGTGACTTTAGTGGTAAATGGTGGCAAACACAAAGAGAAGCACTGCTTCTTAAGTAGTCACCTGCAGTGGCAGCACCCTTAGATCACAGAGAATTCAAATATCATTAACGTGACATTAACTAGATATGTTTTCAGTGTTTTTCAAATGCAATAATTGAAAAAGTTCTTTGAAAAGTACGTCCAGTTCTTGCGCTAAAGCTTGTGGTGTGAAACACTGGAATAATAGTTTCATCGTTTAGCCCACTGTGGGGCTGCCATTGGTGTGGTCAAGTGTCACCTTTCAGAAGGCAGAGTGAGCTCTGAGTTTAGCCGGGCAAGAGAGCTGCTGAAAATGAGCCCGTTTGTGTAGACTGATGTGGGTTGATATGGGGCAGGCTCCAACGTCTTTGCGGTTAGGAGCGGATGTCAGGGTGGGGGGGGGAATAGTGTGGAGCGAGTTCATCGTCAGGCGAGTACTGCAGCATTGCCCAGCGATGCATGCCGGATCACCCGCACGCAGAGATCACATGGCTTCTCCAAAAGTCAAACGATCAATTCGCCTCGTTTTGGCTCTGTACTTAATGCACAAACAGTGCGATCTGCAGGGCTGTAATTGCATTGTTAGGGCCAAGGAACAAGCCTGTGCCTTTTCAGCAGACAGCTGGCAGGGAGAGAGGCAAGGCAAATAAAATTACTGCTAACGCTCAGAGATCGGCAGGAGTCCTACTTGCCTAATCTTACCGGTGGGAGCAAGCGGCTGTTGTAATCCAATTATAGCAGCATAAGCAATTTGTTAGACACTCCGCATAATGTAACAATTTCCCAATAAACTCTGACTTGTAATAACGTCGGCAAGAGCCCACATAAATCTGCCCGAATGGTGGGGGCTGGAGTGTTCGGCTGGGGGCTTGTAATTTGTGCCATCAGCACGTTTTGTAGAGTGTGGTGCGGTGCAGTCTTTCAGTGCAGGAATTTTAAGGAGAAAAGCATGGCACGCCCCTCTAAGAGAAAGCCATTAGCAAGGGTCAAAAGAGATACCAAACAAAGCTGGGAGGTGGCTTTTCTAGGAGGGAGGAAAAATCAACCCCCAAAAGCAAAGCTCTAGCTGATCGGGATTTAAAAATATTAAAAAGCAGTAATGAAAGCTGTAGCGTTTTAAATTACAGCAGGGGGGAAAGGGGGAACTAGAATTACATCTGTTGGGAGGGGGGAGGAGAATACCCTTCCTTATATTTAAGCTGTTTAAATATTAAAAAAGCTCAAGTATTGAAAGGGATGCTTTGTGCTTACAAGACAGAGAAGCCACAGATCCTGTCCCAAGCAATCCATAATCTAAAAGGGAAAAATTAAACCTTTTCTGGTATCCTGGTAATCTCCCGTTGCTGTTCTTGCAGCTCCTAGCTGGCTTCATGCATATTGGCACAGCATCTTGATGTTATGTCTGAGAGATAAAACGTAGGTCTAGAACCATTCACTTTGAGCGTACTCTGGTGAATTTTCAGTTTTTTGGCACAATGATGAATGTCCCCTCTGGTTCATGCAGATCTACACAAAGAACTAATCTAATTTAGATATTATTTAAAAGTAAAATCAGTCTGCTGCACTCTGCCTGTCACTTTTAGAGCACATTGCAAGTTACAGCATCGTAGACACCAGTTTAAGGTTTATGTTTAGCAAGATTTAAGATATCATCTTTCTGTTAATTCCTCTGTTTAGCATTTTCCCTTTGCTAAGATTCAGATAGGCAGCAGACAAGATAATGTAGGTCTCTTTATATATAGCATGGAGACTTGTTAGAGGTCCAGGATTTTCAATGCAGTTCTTACCACTACTGCAGTGTAAAAAATGCCTGATTTCATACCACTAACAATACTTTATTCTTTTCTTAACTATGGGATCCTGTGAGGCTTCAGTATGGAGTGACATTTCTGCTCTGACTCATTCCCAAGTTGTGGCAGCACAATGCTTTTGTGTAGGGGGACAAAATAGTTCCCAGCCATACAAAACAGTTTCCCTTATTATTTGGAGATCCTACTCTCAGTCTCTGTGTTTTGATCCCGGGCTACACAGGCTTCTTTGCTTAGCGAAAAAACCCAAACCCAAAATGAAATTTTTGACCTTGTACATGTAGCTCACACAATTATGCCTGTACCGTGTTTGTGTTTATGGTAGTACCATTTTTAATGCAATTTTATCATGTTTTTATATATTCACCTATCATATTA
This sequence comes from Pterocles gutturalis, assembly GCF_000699245.1. Classification (NCBI taxonomy): domain Eukaryota; kingdom Metazoa; phylum Chordata; class Aves; order Pterocliformes; family Pteroclidae; genus Pterocles; species Pterocles gutturalis. The sequence goes on along the minus strand of NW_010107202.1, from coordinate 41,893 downwards.
GTACTAGATGTTTTTTATTTAAACTGTAGAATAGTAGCCGAGAGATGCAGGCAGGCTGCTGTGTGAATAATGCTGCATGTTTTGCCCTTCTTTATGTGGAAGTCAAGCCTCCATTGTTCTTAATCTTCGTTGTCTGCCAGCATATCAAGATAACAGGCTGAGACGGTGAGCGTTTACGAAAGTATCCTAATAAATATTTTCTTTCAACATAAATATACCCCAAAAAGTGTGTTTAAAGAAGGCAGGTATTATCTTAGTTTACTGAAGCTGCATCAATAAACTGCAGTGCTTCTAATAAAGCCACTCAGTGTCTGAGTTTAACTAATGGCTGATTTTCACGGCTTTGACAGTGAGCTGTGTGCGTTATTTTCTCCTGATATTGTAAAAATAATGAGAGCAAATTAGAACAATCAGTTTACCCAGATAGCTGCTGATTGGAGGTGATGGGCAATATGGCAGCGGGTAATCCATCTTCGGGCTCCTGTCACATTAACTTCAGCAGTGTGGAAAAGATCAGGCGGAGCGAGTGGGAATCCTGCCCAATCAGAAAGCTGAAATTAATGAGAAGAGCATTGTTCTGTGATCAACCTTTTAATTAGCAAGAGTGGAGATGGAGGGAGTGATGAAGCTGGCAGCACAGCTGCACAATGCTGGGCATGTTTTCGGTGAGGGGGAGGAAAAACATGGGTTTTAAATTACCCCTTCTGTGCTCCCTGTACACCGGCAGTGTGTCTTCATTCTAAACCCCTTAAAAGATCTTAATAAACAGCCACATCCAAGTTAATATTGCAAACGTGGCTGTTACTAATGAGTAGTTTCAAAGGAGGTCCTTTCGGGGGTCATTTAGGAAAATGTTGATCACTGTTTACAAAAAAAAAATAGAGAGAGACGGGGTTCAGTGTTGGATTTAAAGTTTCACTGCATCAAGGAAAGAAGAGAAGGGAGATGGATAAAATTAGAGTAAGGGACTGCCTGTTTTATTACTCCTCTCCTTATTTAGTATATGTTTGAAATCAGATTCCTTGGCGTATATTTGAAATGAGACTCCTCAGTTAAAAATGCTGTGCGTGCCTTGTGCCTTTCAGCAGCAAAAAAAGGGATCAAATACGGCGTTGATTTCCTAATGCTCCTTTTTGTTGTGTTTTTATTTTTTGTCGGTGGTTTTGTTTGCACCAATATTTTTCAGTTTATTCACTTATCAACAATAAATTATTATTTGAAATATTTGGCTGCTGTAATTGCTAAGAAGATTGACTTTTTTTTTTTCCCTAGAGGTTTGATAAAATCGCAATTTTCTCAAGTACATTCTAAAAATAGAGACTGGAATTAATGACTGTTAGATCTGTTAGATCTGAATACAAGTCTTGGGAAAATTAGTATTTTTGTAAAGGGAAAAAATAATGTGGGAAAAAGAGTGATATTTGGGGCTGATTTCTGGAAAATAAGAAGTATTACAAAATAGTATTAATGTTTGCAGTGCAGGGGAATCCAGCTATTTCTGATTAACATGGTTCCTGTTCTTCCTTCCTTGCTCTCTGCGTTGTGTTTTTCAGGCATTACTTTTTTCCTTCCCCATAATTCCCAAAGAAGTTGTAATGGTTGAAGAGTGAGGCTCTGTCATTCTGCGCACGGTGTCCTTGCTGCTTTTCTTTAATTTTTCTAGTCAAGACACAGGCTCTCTATGCTTCTAGGTATCCCACTTTTCGATACTGAAAAGAAAGTAAAATCTTATCCATTTGTGAGAGAAGCCAAAAAAATCAGCACGCTGCACCCAGTAAACTGTACAGGCTGTTCGCGTGGCTCCACTGTAAGCTCGCACCCACCCGTCAGCTTTGCATTACTTGCTTTTAGGTAGGTAGCAGTAAATAAATGATCTAGAAAGCAAGGTATGTGTGTGTGAGGTTGGTTTTTTTGGTTTCTAGTTCTAGGCAGATCTCACTATCTTTGCTTTCAGTAGTATTTTGAGCTTTCTGACTTTGTAGCAGCGATGTATCCTCTTCCCTCCTCCTTCTTTAAAAATGAATGGTTGTGATGATATCCACATAGTTCTATAACTTGTAAGACATTTCAAGGCCAGGCTGGATGAGGGTTTGAGCAACCTGATCTAGTGGAAGGTGTCCCTGCCCATGGCAGGGGGGTTGGAACTAGATGATCTTTAAGGTCCCTTCCAAACCAAACCATTCTGTTATTCTGTGGTTACATCTCTGCAAAAAAGTTAATCTGATAAGTCACAGACCTTTTGTACTATCTAAACCAGTTATATTTCTGCTTGTTAAGGTTGTCTAATGTTTTCCTTTTTAAGAAACAGTTCCAATTTTTTATAATTTTGCTACTATTTAACCCTTCAAAGTAAAATTTTTATTTTAACCTCAGTCTATTTCCCCCTGCTCCCTGCAGCCTCAGGCAGAAATAAAGTTTGGTGTGGGGGATTGTACAGTATTCACTCAACGAACAGCTGTTCAATATTTTATTTTATTTGTGTTGTTTGTTCTGTGCCCTGGGCTGCATTTATTGCATGCCTTTCAAGCCTTGGTCAGAATATGGAAATATAAACTTCCTCCTGGGGGTTTCCCCTATAATTTAAGTGCTTCACAAACCTTAATTCATCCTTCCAGTGTTTGTTGGGGTGAGGACTGGACTTACAGCATCCCTCTTTCGCAGAGAAGTTCAAAAGTTGCTTTTATAACTGAAATCTAGGTAGGAAATTGTTTATAGTAAGCAATGAGGCTTCACAGGAGGAATTTTAGATTAGGAATTATGGCTCCAGATTTTGTGACATCTTTTGTCTTTAGCATATTCTGCTCTTCAGTCTCAGTTCCTCCATCTGTAAAAGGGGATAATGCTGCTTAGCATTTCCTTATTAGACATTTGGGGATCTGGAAACATGGTATCAGTTGAAGCATGTTTTGTACTTAAACATTATTTTTGTTTGTATACACCTCATGTTGATTTGGGCTCTGTTCCTCTGGCACCTTCTCGCTCCCTAAGTCCATCTGCATTTTTAAAAGGCTGTGTTAGACTTTCATCTTTGGAAAGACACACTTGCCAGTGGTGCAGTCAAATTTGCAATCGAATATGATTCTTATGGGAGGCAAGGGGAAAGTCTTAAGAAAAGTGGCCACTTTCTAAGCCGAACATTCTTGTTGTTGCATGAAACACCAAAAATCTTTCCAAGCCTTTTGTTCTCCTTTAATAAAACACAAAACCCAGTAAGTTATTCCACTGGTGCTTAAATCAGTTTGTCAGCTCCCAAAGAGATACCCTTGTGGGCTGAAACCACATGGTAAATTCTTGCCCAAAAGTAGTCTTACTGCAAGAGAATAACAGGAGAGAGGCGATGTGTTGCAGAGTTCACCTTAAGTATGGAGCCACTACCGTGACTCTGTAATGGGATGTCCCAGCATGGGGCATAATATCATAAATAGTGTAAATATGCCACATGTGAATTAATAGGCAGCCTAAGGATTGTTAATGTTTACATACATGTTAAAATGCACGTACAGCTAATCTTTTTTTTTAACCTAAAAAAATAATTTTGTTCTAGCTACTGCTTGGGTTTTGCAACTGGATGATTTTGTTGGTGTTAGAAGTTCTTGCTTGTTTTTTGGATCCTATTTTCTGTTAATTTAATTTTAAATATTGTGAATGTTCATATTCAGTTGTGGTTTGCATTTTCTCTGTGCAGTTTTCTTGCCTCTTCACACCCCCATGTGTAACTCCTCCTGTTCTGGCCCCTTCAGTTTGAGAGGCTGCTTTGAGACTGGAGGACATTCACTCCCCAGCAAGCCGGGGGAAGACTCATTCTCTGGCAAGTTTTGCTTGACCTTTTTTGCCTGATCACTCTCAAGTTCTTGTCTACCATCTTTCAGGATCAGAACTATGTGTAGAGTGTTACTACTTTGTGTCTTCTCCCTGAGGCTCAGCTGGCTTAGGGAACAGTGACGTAACTCTGCAACACCCTGCAAAGTAGCTCCACAATATCACAGAGGAAAAGGGGTGTCTTAGCCAGGCTCAGAGGAGGAGAACCAGGAGTAAAAGTTGTCCTCCAGCTCTACTGACAGTCTAGTCTTCTGCTTTAACTGCAAGTTCATCTTTCCTTTCACAGAGGTATATGCTCGCTTTCTGAACTCCCACCAGTCTTCATCACAAGTTCAGTAACCATCACCTGTTCATCACACTCTCTCTAAAATACTCCTTGTATGAGTGTAAATTTCTGAACATCAGGACTGACGTAAAAGGGAACCCCATAGGGCAGTATACTGACTGACGTGAAGCTAACTATGACCTGAGGCCACCACAAAGGCTTTGAACCAGCTAGGTTCTCAAACAGTGTTGTGTGTGCTCTGAGGATACAGCTGTATTGCATTCTGTGATCTAGAGATCCTCACCCAGTCAGGACTCCTCTGTAGAGAAGTAGCTTTCATCTTTGACCAGGCTACCCAGAATCCCTGTACAAACTGCTGCAGGGCGTACTGCTGCAGGGCAAGCCATATGGACAAGCCATCTAATTGATCTAATAAAGATAATAAGTAATTAGAGCCTATACAGGAAGAAATTTTCCCAGAACCCTTCCTTCTCTCTCACCCTGCTCTATAGCTTTCAAATAGCTCCCACATCCTCAGTAAACACACAGCTCGAAACAAATGCTCAGGCAACCAAGCACACACCAGACTGTGTTTAAGTAGCAGAAGTTCCCAAAGTATTTCTCCTGTTATGGCCCCAAGCAGAATGTTAGACTCCAGGGATCCTATACCTGTGCACTTCATAGAATACGTATGCTTTGTCCAGCATGCCAGAAGCCTTCCTGAATGCTACTGGTGAAGCCCAAACGAAGCCTGTTTGTATTATGTGTTAGAATTTTCCAACCTCTAGGTAAGCTCTCCATATTTTACTTATTCCAATTATCCATTCTTTGCTCTGTGGGGGCTAGCAAACTGTCTACGAGCTGTTGACAGAACACCAACAAGATTTTCTTTAAAATTTATCTTTTAAAAAAAAACAACCAAAACCGTGTTAAATTAGGTCACAATTTCCAGACTCAATTTAACTTAGAAGATTTTTTTGTGTGTTTGAAAAAGTAATAGCAAGTCTAATATCCTTTTCCAAGAAATCCTTTCTTGCTTAAAATTACAGTAGTGTCTTTTATAGGTGAAACACTTTAAAGTTTGGAAGATTCAAAGTTTTCACTTGATTTTCACTGTCCCCTTTTCATATACACAATATGAGTCATCGTGTGATACATGGTAACTTTGTTTTTCAAGTAATGCAATGTGGTATATCATCTATAAAATGTAAGTACATTGAATTTTTTGTGTATAATATAAAAACACAAGGAGAACATTTATTTAAGTTTTCCTATTAAGGTTTTAATGACTAAACAGTTATTTATGAACTATTACAGAATGTAGTTTGTCTTTAGAGAGATTATAAAACCTTAGCTGTACTGATGAAATCAATACATATATTAAAGTACTAGTCCCTAAAATGTATCTTGTAGTTCACATGAAGGTGGGGTTAGAGAAATGTGAATTTATAGGTTGCATAGAGGTAAGTTGTCAGTTGGGAAATGGGGGCAATGCTGTTGAGTCTGTAGTCTCATCTCCTACAATAGTGTTTGATAGAATAAAACAGTTCTCATTGGGGAACTGGATGTCTTACCCTCAGTTTACTTCCAAATATGTAACTGTCTTTACCTTCATTTCTGACCATTTCTCACCATAGTAACTTCTTTGCATTGAGTGCTGACACTTAGAATCCTTTCTAGGATGAAAGACCAGACCAACAGGCTTCAAATCCTGTCCTCACGTGAAGACACATTTACCTTCAGACTTTCCTGATACTGAACTAAAGAACTCTTCACCTTATGTGGGGCCTCAAGTGACTCAACATAAATTGTCTGGAGGTCAGACACTTGCCTCTATTATTCTGTCTCTTGAAGTATATCACCATCAACTGGCAGGACAAGTTTTGATCCTGCCAATTGTAAGAATTTACTTGGAATCATACCGGGCTCCAGATGGTACCTGCTTGAGCTTTTGCTCTTCTTGGTCCCAAGAATGGCAGATACACATTGCAACCTATAACCAGATAACTGCTCAGTTAAAGGTATAAGCTAGCAGAAGGCAACAACAATGTTGAAATCAGCCATGTATCTTTTCTTTTTACAATTGTACCTGGAGACAATATTCTTAGTCACAACAGCTGACTGCCCAGCAGGTCACAGCCCAGTCTTCCCAGTCAGTGGTAAGTGATTTGAAGGTAACTCCTCAAGCAGAAGCGCCTATCAGGGACTCTTAAGGTCATGTGGATTACTAAGATCTGGATCTCTTCTTCATCTAACGTACAAATATCACATGCATGAACAACTTAAAGGTTTGCCCCAGATCCTCTGAGAGTTTACTTGGAGGCAATGAAAAGAGATATTCTCTGTTACCAGGTAATGCATTTGTTATAAATGCATCAGAAACCATGAGGTTTGAACCAACTGCAGACACAGTGAATATAGCCTCAGGGCAGTCTGAAGTTACCTATGAGTTTCCTGGAGCTGAGACAGATGGATAAAACCATACCAGAATAAATAGTGTTCCTGTGAATCATGAACTCAGCAGTTCAGCATCTAGTGGAAAGGTGTAGGTTGTACATTTCATAAATCTTGGGTATGCTTAAGCTCATTGGGAACATGCCAGATTGAAAATTGACAGGTCTTTTTCTGGGTGAAGCAGACACCCATCATCCATGATAGAGGAATGAAGCCCTTACCTTTGTATATTTAACAGAGTGGAGCCCACAGTCCCATTGTAGCGGTTTTGAACCCAGCTAGTGGCATGCACTACACAGCCGCTCGCACACCCTCCCTGCTCCTGGGGATGAGGGAGACAATTAAAAGGGAGGAGGGAAAAGAGGAAGTTAACTCTGTCCCGGCTGAAACCAGAACACCAGCAACGTTGTCTACTCATTGAAAGTCAGTTCAACAAGTTTGCATCTGTGCCCTCTTACATATACTCTGAGGAATAAAGTGATGAATGTCCTCTTGCCATTGCCTGTTTTGTGTCATTCTACCTCGCAGGTCTTGAAGATACTGCTTTGTCCCTTTAGTGAACTTGGTGAGTTTCAGCTTACAACCAATTAAAGGTTACCCTGAGGTCTTTTTTCCATTCTGTTTCCATCAGAAGACTATTCCAGAACCCAATTGTTCTAACAACTGGAAATCCTCTCCAAGTTTCCAGGCTAGCTTATTCATGGTGAAATTGTACCGCTGGTTCTTTGGCTTGTTTCTTCCTTTTGTTTTAATAGTTCATCTTCTCTTTTTGGTGTTTTATCTCCATATTTTTTAGAGAGCAATCATATTCTCTTTGTTTTCCTAGGATAAATTGAATGGTCCTTGGGGTGTGGCTTAATTTAAGAAATGAGGGAAGAGAAATGGTGAAGGTGTTTGAGCATTTGTGGTTGAGGAGTTTGTTTTCTAGGATGAATTAATCTATATTTACTTTTCTGATTGCTCTCGCTTACACAGAAAGTGCTAAATTATTGTCCTAAACTGTAGTGTAGCTATTAACAGTCTTACGTATGTGTAAAGATCTAATTCTTCTGGCTGATGCGAAGCTTATGGTTCAACTGTCACATTAAGGCAACGACACAACCTGTATTTCTTGGAAGAAAAAGGAAGCTTGGACAAATGACTGCGTGCTCCTCCTTGTTATTGTCAGGTATCCCGGTTGGTTCATTCCCTTGGAACATTTTTCTGCCCTTTGCTGTACTCAGCAAATACTACTGCTTGATTGGATTAGGTCTACCAGTAGTCACTGCCACTAATTGGCAGATTTTAAAATTTAGAGTTTTCTCAGAGCGAACCTAGGATGGGAAATAACTCATGTTGTGCAGAAAAAGAAACTGTTCCGTATTTTCCTTCATGTATATTTAACACAATCTGTAGTTTGCAACAATAGATTTGAGTAGTCTGCCTGTGGAAGCTCATATCCAAGATAACTTCAACAAGGCAGGCAATCTCTTGTTGCGTGTGACTGACGGTTTAGTTGAGGATGCGGCTGGGAGACAGACTGCAGTACTCACTGTATACATTGCTGAACCTTATTGTTGAGGAGAATTAAAAATGAGCAACCAAGTAGTTGTTCTCACAAATCTGAAAAAAGTGTTCAAAGTAGCTGCCACTACTTATTTTACCATAATAGTGAATCTTGACAGACAGGTAGTCTGACCTGCTCAGCTCATAGAGTAGTTTGAAATTAGGGAGTTAAAAGAGCGCTGTATGTAGCCAGACTGTTTGGGTCCTGTGTCCAACAGGCAAACGTGCCTTTATGATGCTCTGAATTTGTAAAATATGATAGGTCTGTCCTAATTGTGTGCACAAATTCAGATTTAACTATCTTCTCATGTCCCTGAAGTCTGAGGTCTTCCTGTTGCGTCTCAACACAAAGTGAAACCCTTGTGACTACAAATGGAGAATTTAGTTAGAACACATTATGATTAAAAGATTTCAGCATTGTTTTTACTGACCCCCACTTCTGTCAATTTAAACACTAGCCTTTGTGATTAGGCTAAAATTCATTTAGAAGAAAATAAAAGTGAAAAATACTTAAGTTAACAACTATACTACAAAAAAATCAGATTGTTAATTAGCTAAGACTTGTAATTTCTGAGCAAAGAAAGCCCTCTTTCTGACAAGTAAACCTTCCTTGTAAGTCTTTGATTGTATGTAATAAAAATTTTGTTTAATTAATGCCAATTAAGTGCATGTGTTGTTTTCTTTCAAGTCAGTGGATTTTACAAAATTGTGTAAACTACAGAGTTGAATCAGGTTGTTCTCCTGCCATGTTAATTTAGATCTGTCAGCCCTGTTCTGGCTCATGATTTGTAATCCCACACAGTTCTGAGGTGGGTTGTAATGGGAGTATTTTGAGACTTGATTTAGAAGAGTGCAGATGATTAGACATGGCAGTCAGTTAACTCATTGTTTGAGACCTGAGTTTTGAAACTGGTTCAGGTCTTAAATGAAGGTAAGTTTGGAATTTAATAATTTATGGAGAGAATCAGTTGCAGTTCTTAGAGAACACATGCATCATAACAAAATCAACAGTTTTTGAAAAATTTCAAGTAGCTGGAGTTATGGAATTGAAAGTCAAGATTGGATGTCCAAAGAGGTCCCTTGAACCCTGCATGCTCTCAACTTGAAAAGCCAAAGAGCAGGTGTATCTGCAACACTCTTTAAGAACCTGGTGTTTGGTTGGTACAAAGAATGGATGATACAATTGCAAAGGCTTGTCAAGCCCGGAGTTGGAAAGCCTTTTAAAATGTAATTCTCTATTCAGCATATTTTAAAAAGAATTTCAGATTTTGCTTACAATAAATGAAATACATCAACATCAGATAACTATAACTTGGCTTCAGTTAAAATCTAAATCTAAAAGTTCTAGTTAACCTCGACTGCTAGGTACCTCCTTCTTCTGTTTTGCATACACAGATCATCTACCTTGCAATTGAAAGTCTCCCGCTGCACCCAGCAGTGAAGCCAATGCTTGGAGTACATAATGTGTTTGCACGAGAAGGGCTGCGTTAGACACTAGCTGCTGCCTCCCTTTATCTCCTAACACCAAGGACTTCATTAAGTTACACAGTCTGGAAGTAACAAAGGCACAAAAACATCGGCTGCAAACTGCTTCCTAAATGAAGATGGGAGATATATTGCTTCTAATATACAGAAGTGATCAGAGATCTTGCAAGTTTCAGTGCTTGGGCATGCGTGCGTGGGGAAGTGCTGCTGATGCCATGTCTTGCTGCAGTTCGGTCAACATGGCTTTTCTCTTACCTGTCTCTGATTCGGATCCAGGCCACAACTATTTGGAGATATGGGTGAGAACAGGTGGTCCGCAGCGTCAGCTCAAAGAGGCACGCAGATAGCAGATCTGCAACTGCGGAGGTCTTGCTTTCGCTTCAGATGTCCTTTCAGTCCCGCTGGACAGGTCAGATATCGGGCTGTAATCCTCTCCTGCCACATGCGAGAGGTGTGGGGAGAGAGAAGTCATTGCCAGCGCTTTTCTCCAAGTCCTCTTAAGGGGATAAAAGGAACGGCCTTGGATGCCATCTGTACGGCAGGAGGGAAGGTCTGTGTGTAAGGATTTGGGTGCAGCGGCAGGACTGTGCACAGAGTCCGGGCCCAGAATGGCAAGGACAGCTGTCGGCCTGGACTGAGGGACACCAGCGGGCGATGCTGGGAAGTTTTTGTCAGGTGCTTCTGTCATCTACTCGGGTCCAGTTACTTCTAGTCTTTCTTAGTGGACTTGTCAGAGGCATAAAAACGTAGCTGTGGATAGCCGAACACATCCTATTGTATTTCCTCATCTCTGTCACATACTAATATTAAAATTGCAAACCTCTGAACCCAAGCGATGTTCCTAAGTCCCCCGCTGGTTACATATTGACATTACTGTGATGAGTAAAGGAACTGAATTAAAGCACACCCTCCCTAGGGCACTTTCCTTCAGGGGTGTGGGAGTTGTTTCCAGGTTTGTATTGATTTTAGGAGTGGTATCTGGATACAGTGTCTCAGTTTGAGAAAACTCCAGGTGATTTTTTTTTCTTAACACACTTGACGTTTGATTCTGCTTTGGAAGGCTGCTGAAACAGTACAGCTGCATTTTTTTCTAATTGGTGAAGTCAAGGCCATGCCTTTCCTAAGGAGTCTGTTCTGTTTAGTTTTAAAGTGATGGATTTGTTTGCTGGCGCTTTAGGGGAAGTTTGCACTTGTGTAAAGCATGGTGTCACCTGGTGACATTGCCCTCACTGAGCACGTTTAGCGCAGAGGCGTCTGAAGACATTTCCAGGATGAAGCTGTGCTTTGCCTCTGTGTAAATTGTGTCAGGATACATCTATTTAACAGATAGACTCGTGGAGTGACTTGCCTGTGGCAGTGCAGAAGGCAGTGGAAGGGTTAGTAGTAAAACTCAGAAGGCTTGGCTCCCATTTTCCTTTCTTATTTTGACATTGCACTGCCAGCTTTCAGTTTATCAAGAATTAATAAGTGATAACCTGTGATTAAAAAGGGCTGACACCTTTTCTGTCATGAGATGTTTCTCTGTCTTCAGTGCTGTGCAGAATTCAGGAGGGTTACACCTTTTTGAGTGTTACTTAAGCAGTGTTACTCAATATTTAATGCTGAAATAGAAACACGTAATTCACAACTGCAGGCAACCTGTCAGCTGCATTGGGATGTTTGTCATCTGCACGGGAGGTGAGGTAACAATACTTTTTTATGCCATGAAAATTGAATATTTTCAACAACTTTTCATTTAATCTCTTGCTACATTTCACATTGTATGCACAGCTGACATGGTAATACTTCAGCTGTTCCTAAATTACGTTTTAACATAGAGATCAGTTAATTATAGCAATCTAAGTATTTTTAATCGGTTATGGAGGGAATTTCCACTGAAGCTTGTTTGTCCTGGAGTTCAGGTAAACTAGTGCATGCATTCGTGTGATGGAAACAAGTAAATAAAATAAAAATTGCAGACAACCCTACCCAAGACTGCTTTGGATGAGACCAGGTAGTCACAGCTTAGCATCTATGGCTCTTCTGGTTTGAAAATGCTAGAGGGAGCTCTAACCCCTCGATCAAAGGAACAGGCTATGAGTGGTACATGTGCCTAGTTTTGTCTGTGGTAGGAAACGTTGAAATCTTTTGTTTAATTTTATTTTGTATCAGGAGGTTGCATATGTTTTTTCCAGGCATGATCCCAAATTGGTCTTCATAGATGAGAAGACAAAAATAGTGTAGTTTTGAGTACACTAATACTAGACTTAATACAGGCTATTGCAAGCTGACTGAAAATACAGGGAAAAAGTGAGAGGTGTTGCAGAGGTGTTTAACAAATAGCATGCAATGATAAAGTCTGATATCTCCTTCCTTTCATAAAGGAGGACAATTCTTGCAGTAGAAGACCTGATGCTATTTAAAAGAGAATATATTTAAAACTGTTGGAAGGAAAAGCTACTTTACTCAGCGTGTAATTGTTTCTTAGATATTTAGCCAATTATTGTAGTCAAAGTTAAAGAAAGGATTGGTGATTGTTAGATAGATTTACAGTGGGATGCATCAGTGCATGAGGATGGAAGAAATTTCTCACATGATATGCTCCACACTGATTACATTCCTGATATGACACGGAAGTAACTCTCAGAAGCAGGATGAAAAAAAGAAAAGAAAATTTAACCTGTGTTTGGAGAAAGGGGAATGCAGGTGGATTTATACTGTTTTCACTGTTATTAATCTCATTAAAAGGAATAGTCGAATCATGCCTCTGAGTAAAAGGACATTATGTGGAAAATACAGTATGTTGAAGGATCAAGTGAGGCTAGTAATCCTGTTCTGTTATAGCCACAAAGATGATGAAGTGAACGGAGCATCTCCCTAATGAGGAAAGGCTGAGGGAGCTGGGTCTCTTTAGCCTGGAAAAGAGGAGACTGAGGGGTGACCTAATCAATGTTTATAAATATGTAAAGGGTGAGTGTCAGGAGGATGGAGCCAGGCTCTTCTCTGTGACATCTAGTGATAGGACAAGGGGCAATGGGTGCAAGCTGGAACATAGGAGGTTCCACTTGAATATGAGAAAAAACTTCTTTACAGTGAGGGTGACAGAGCACTGGAACAGGCTGCCCAGAGAGGTTGTGGAGTCTCCTTCTCTGGAGACATTCAAAGCCCGCCTGGATGCGTTCCTGTGTGATCTGATCTAGGTGTTCCTGCTCCGGCAGGGGGATTGGACTAGATGACCTTTTGAGGTCCCTTTCAATCTCTAACATTCTGTGATTCTGACACAGTTTACTGGAATTTTTATATTGCTTGTATGTTATATTAAAACAATTACACTTTGATTGAGTCTAGTACAGGGGCTGGAATACTGGAAGGGTCCCTCCTTCATTTAGTTTGAGGGGTTTTTCTGAAAGATTATTGGCAGCTAAGCACTGAGACAAGGAGGCATCCGTAGTGTGGTGGTCTGTAACGTGGGCTTCTGGGTTGTGCAATTTGAGCATCAGCTGATAGGGATAAAGTCTGTTCAGCTGTGAATCTGAGTATGCCTTCCTGAAGTGCTGTTACGGTCAGAGCTGGTCACTTGTTGTAGAGGGTGCTCTTTCTAGACTTTCTTCTGTCAGGTACTTTCACTTATCAACAGCATTTGGCATAACCCAACCTAATGCAGTTTCTGAAGATGCAGAATTCATTAGAGAATGTCCTTAGCTTGTATTTTTAGAATTTGTTCCTCAGGTCATGAATCACTTGCCAGCTATTGATGAAATAATGGACTAACACAATCTTAAGATACAAATTCGTAGAAGGCTTGTTAGTTGAGGTGGACCTCTGGAGGTTTCCAGTCCAGATGCCTATTCAGAGGAGGATTACCTTCACAGCCAGCTCATTTTGCTCAGGACCTTGTCCACTTGTATTTTGAAAATTTTCCTCTTAATGTCCAGAGTTTTGTTTGCTACAGCCTGTGCCTGTTGCCTCTCTTCCTGTCATTGTACACTTCTGAAAAGACTGTCTTGCTTTCCTCTGTAACCTCCCTATAGGTAGTGGAAGACTAGCAGATAGTCCCCAGTCTTCCCCAGGCCAAACCCATCCAGCTACCATAGTGGCCTTGGTGGTTCTTGATGGGAATCACCCCAGTTTCACAGCAAGGTGACGTTTGACTGCAAGGTTATCAGAACAGCTCACCTGAGAAGACAATGCTTGTTAGTGGGTGAGAGTTATAGGGTGGTTTTGTAGGGGTTATGGGAGGCTACAAGGCAAATCTGTCAAGAGTTTGGCTGCAGTCCACTGGCCAGCTTTGTCCTGATGCTAAGAAAGAGTATTTCATGGACTTTTCCTCCTACAGATGCTTCTGTGGTAGTACAGCAGTCATGCTGGTATCATTCAGCATGAGCTGATGAGATGTCCTCTTCTAGACCTGGCTGTGCTGGTGGAAAAGAATACCAGTCAGCCTTCATCGGGCTGCTGCAGGTTGCTGCCCTCCAGGATCTGTCAGCAAAACTGCAAACCTGCTTTCAGTTAAGATGAGGTGTTTTAGCTTAGACAGTTTAAATAGCATGTCTTTGCTAACAAGCTTATTTTGACTGAAATAGGTTAGGGAGTGCTCCTGTAGCCAACTCTGCCAGCAGATCTAAGGAGTACGTTTGCAGTGGGAGCAAAGCACATATGTGAATCTTGCCATTCTTCAGGTTGCTGCTGCGTTTTCGTTCGTTGCATCTCTCCAGTATGCTTGGAAATATGTAGTACTCCTGTAGCTGGGAAATGGTATATGATATCTAGCATGTATATTCATGACTTCCAGTTCTGAATCACTCACTTTGCCTTGGCCAGGTGGTTTGGTGTGCTTGTGCACTCTTTCTTGTTGTTAGTAAAATGCATCTTCATGAAAAACAATACTATATAAACTGTCTTGGAATATACTATGTAAACTATCATGGAGGGCATGTGTTTCTTGATGATACAAGCTTTAAGTAGACAGAACCACAGTGTTTTGAAAACCTCAGTAGTGTATTGAGTGCAGATAACAGGGTCATTCTCCCCCTTTACTCATTTGTTGTTCCCAGTGGTACAGTCTTCACTGTTCAGCCATGTTTTGAATCACTCGAGTCCAGCTACTTATTCCTGGCTGCTTTTCTCTCTGAGTTAAGGGAGTACTTGGAGCAGAAAGAAGATCAGCAACACCCATAAAGAGTAACTTCACTCAGGCTGTAGATCATGCTTAGGTGTTTTAAAAACAGGAGCAACTGTTCCAGAAAACTATGAAACTGCTGCTTAGAGCATAGCTTGAGCTTTTCACTGCCATAAATGAGCCCTTTGTTGCTACTGGCCGTTACCCGATGGCTTTACTAGACTGGTTCTCCAAGTGATAATGTCCATATTCCTTCCCTCTATTAACAGTAATAACATGTAATGGTCCCAGCAGTTCAACCCTGGTTCTGGTAGCCGTGCCAAGGAAGAAACCATTTCCTTTGGTGACTTCCAACTGGAAGTGATTTGTTGTTACTGGAGGATCTGCTTTGAAATTTGTGTATGATCACTTTACAACTAATAAAAGGTACATTCTGAAATCTATCTCCTTAAGAGTGACGGTGTCTGCCCTCTCCCCGTATGTCTAGATGTGCATTTGGTCAGGGATTGTAGTTTGGGAAAGTAACATATGCCAGTGCTGTGCTGATGCAAGCAGATTTCTTATCAGTGCTTGGAGATAAGGGAGGAGGAGGAGAGGGACTCCCAATTCACATCCATTGCTGGCATCAGAGAAATTTTATTTTGGAGGTTTTTGCCAGCACTTAAAATCTAGATGGGAGACCTATATCAAAGGAAAGTTTACAGTAAAAGGTACGAGATTCCAGACAATTAAACTTTATTAGTCTGTCTGAAACATTAAGTATTACCTTAAAAGAATACTTTTTTAATCTCCTCTCCCTGTTGCTGTTTATTTTGTAGCAGTGTGGGAGGGGAGCAGCTTCTCCAGCAAGGTATTATTGCTGCTCTTTCTGTAGCCAGTGTGCAGGTGCCCATGGTGCAGTCCTGCCTCCCCAGTCCCTAGGGAGACTCAGCATGTTACTTCTCTGGTGTCTGCAGCTTTCTCTGGCCCTGAACCAAACCAGCCTTCCCCCTTTTTTTCTATATCTGAAGGTAATGTCCTTAGCCAGGTGCCCTCCAGGCTGGCTCCATATCATAGGTACTTAGATGGTACCTCTGAACACTGTTGGCCCCTCAGGATTTTGGAAAGTGTGGCAGGTTGGGCTGCTGTGTCCAACATAATTACAGTGATGTTTCATCTAGATGTATCCTTTCTCACCATGGTTTTTCTGCAGTGTGGTTATTAACCAGATGTGGACAAGCAGCTAAAAGCCCCAGACAAGTTAGAATTACTAGTTCCTTGGGTATACAGGGTACTATTAATTTCAGAGTGAGCGTGTATTTTGAATTTTCTCTTGAAAATAAATAGTAAAGATGCTATGGTTTCTTCCATGGTGCTTTTCTTTTTGACTCTCAGATGTGATTGATGATCATCTACTTCTGGGTTATGTTTGTTTTTCAGAATGTTTCAGTGAGCTTTGCAGCGTGAAAACTAATTCAGTACTGAGCGAGTAAGTCCATGTGCTAAACCCATGGTTAACCTCACAGAGACTGTTATGTGAGATGGAGGCGGACAGAAATGGGTAGATTCTAAACTGAGCTTTTAAAATAAAAGTAAATGGAGTGAGTTGTTTAATGACCTAGCATTGTCGCTTTGCTGTCAAGTCAAACACTGGAAAAGCAGGTTCATCCTGCAAAGGAAAAAAATGAGGAGCCGGCTACCCTAGTCACGTCTTTCGGGTGCTATGGCTCACGAGATCCTGCTCTTTATGGCGAGATACCCCCTTGCCACACCCCAGTTCTCAGAGCAATGGAGCTCTTTAATAAGAAGCTGCCAATAAGAGCTGCAAAGGACTTCTTCCCTCTTTGCTTAGCTGTGGCAGTCTGGGAATCAGTTCTGGGAGCATTTGGTGATTACAAGCCTAAAAAGAAGCCAGCCATAGAAATTGAACTTGTATCCTCTTAATTATGCTGCTATTGCCTTTAGGCCATGCAAACAACACCCTTTCAACAGGATTCTCAAATGCTAGCTCTGCCCTTTAGCGTGGAAGCCTGGCATACATTCTCAGGTCTGTTTCACCATTTTTGTTACGTTGCTACATTGGAGTGGTATTGAGTGGTACTTCATCAGGGGCAGTACAAGCAGTTTCATGGCCACACAAGTAGCTTTTGGAAAGCCAGCCATGCTGAGGTTCTTTGGCTAAGAGCAGCTTTACAGGCATCAAACCGAATCATCTCACTGCCACACTGGTACGTTTTAATCCCTGTTTTTCCCACACAGCTTCTGACACGCTCCAAAATTCCTGAGCTTTGTACTGCTGCTGAAACCAGTCTCAGGTCTGGATTCACTGTTGTGGGTATTTTTAATGTGGCTAATCTTGAAGAATATTCAGAATATAGAGACAAGTGTGGCTTTGCTTTCATTGTGAAGTTCCTGTCTTCCCTCCCTACTCTGGATCTAAACCTCCATGGTTCCTTTTTTTGTCATCCTGTAGCTTGTTTTTTAACCCAGTGTCTTTTATCTTGTGAGTAAAGTTTGAACAGTACGCAGAAAGTTAACTGCCTGGAGTCTTTTAAATATAAGTAACACGCACCCAGTAATAAGCTGTCGGTTGTTTTTTTGCTGCCTGCAAAGAAACATAAACACAGCGCTCATTTCTGGCAGGTTTTTACTGTCAGAGTTTCTCCTATTATATTTATCTTACAATTTGCCAGGGGGTGAAGTTATTAAGTTTTAGCAGCAGCCATCGATCAAGTTCACAAGTTAACACGATAAAGGCTCTGTGCCGCTCCGATCCGGGAAAATGATGATCCTCACTCGGTAATTAACTAAATGAGAAAGTTAAATCTTACTTGAGAGCTGGGAGAGATGAAAGAGAGGTGTTTGTCAGTTTCTCAGTGGAAATTAGAAGCAGTTTTCTGCAATTCCCTAAGCTGCTGCTCTGTCATATTTTACATAAGCACTGGGAAAACGTCTTGTAATTAGTGCTGTCATGGAGGATTTTTTTTGCTGAAGGATGTTGGAATAATTCATTAGATTATCAAGAAAGGCTTGTGTCCTGAAATGATTAGCACAGTGAAATTTAAACCATTAACGATAACAAGTTTAGAGCTTGCTGCAGTGCAGAGGCACCCGGGGTATGTCTGTGCCTATTTCAATCATTTCTTATAATTAAACATTATGTCCTCTTTTTTCCTCCCCTTCACTAAGACCCGTCCAAAATTCCTGTTAAGGTGGCTCTGCCTAGATCACTGACTTAACCGCAGCTGGCAGTGCATACAGTGGAGTTGGAGGTGAAATACCGTGGCTGCAGATAAGCAGTAGAAGACATCTGTCTGTGGCAGAGCCTGTAGTCCCAGTGGGTCTGGGAAGGAGGAGAGAAGCACAGTATGACCTGTCGATACTGGAACATGGAAGGCAAGTCCCTTCCTTTTGTCTAGGGAGAAACTGTGGGAAATTTGCAGTGATGGTCTAAGCTTTCAGTCTTTTCAGAGCTCCAGCATGAAGATGTCTTGAAGGTCCAGAAGGTTCCAAACCTTGCTGGGTTCATTTAAAGCCATTCTCGATATTCCAGGAAACAGCTTCTCTTTTTCTTTGACTTTGAGCTGTTTTCTTACATTAAGAAACATGTAATCTGAGTTCATCCATGCTGTGAAAAGTGCCTTGACAAAGTCCTCTGCAATGATTAGAGGACATGGTGGTTTGGGGTTTATACAAAAGTTGTGACCCCTCTTATGGATGGGGAAACACTATACCTATACTAGAATCAGAGAACTGTTCTTTATTTGTTTCTTCTGTGCTTTAGGAGAATCCTTGGTTCCTATACTGAACCAAAACAAAAGTAACCTTGGTTGTCATACATGGGTTGCAGGTGTGATATACCATGGCTGTTTTGTTTTATATGCAGAGCAGTAGATTTATCCAGACCTTATTTATCTGTGTTGAAATAATGCACCTTTCTATAGTTGCAAGCCATTATTTAGATTAAAGTCCTTTCATATATTAGTCCTCTTCTACTTCACTGGGCATACAAATGTGCTTTGTGTTAAATGTAGCCATTGGAGAAATGGTCTTGTAATTATGGGCTGCAATGGAGCATAATACGTAGATCCCTGAGCTAGTACCAAGCTGAGGCGCTCAGTCCCCTGGGTTTCCTGGCACAGCGTCCTAGCTCAGACACACCGGTGTAGGAGGACACCTGTGCTGCTCCTCCAGATGAGTTGCTGTGCCCAGAGCCAGCTGGGGCCCCTCTCAGCCCTCACTTATAGGGGTTTGTGAAAGGGGAGTCAGAAAAGCTTTATTCAGAGTTAGCAGTAGTTTTCTGGTAACCTGGTTATTGTACCAGGATAGGGAAGAGGCTGTAGACAATTGTGTGCTCCAGGAAATAGTTGCTGATATTGTTCTAAGATGGTTTGTCATGAACTTGAGGCGGTTGATCAAAATGGTTGAGTCATCAGGGTTTCTGAGGAAGCAAATCAATTCTCTTACTGGTAGTAACCGCCCCAATGCTTTAATAATACAGATGCTTGATGTTGTTTTGTTGTTGGCTTTTTTTAATAAAAGGCCTTTCTCACTGCACCCCCAGTGGATTTTCAGGAATCTTTAAACTGAAATTCAGGAATTTTGTTCTAAACTGTAGCTACAGAGAGTCTGGGGAGTCATGTCAGCATGTATTGTGATTCAGTGACTTGGGAGCCCTGTGAATTAGTCTGTCTCTACTCTGCAGAACTGGTGTGTTTGTGACCTGCCCTGTCCTCCTGGTTCCCTGCTTGCAGAGACCACAGGACCTGCTGGGCACACCATGGCTACCTCTGGGCTTGCCCTCACTCCTTTTGATGGGAAACCAGAGCAGGCAAGGGTGCAAACCAGGTCTCAAGTTGACAGTGTCAGAATGCAGCCCGAGTATGCACATGAACCTAAAAAGTACAGTGTTCCCCTGTCCACTAATTTGGACATAAGCGCTGTAACATGTATAGTGCTTTTCTTAGCGGAACCACTATGTAAACTTGGAGTTTGACTCCCAGAGCTGTTACTAGTGTTGGTCAATGGACTCTTTACATTTACTCATTATTCCCCAAGAGGCCTTTATTCACTTGGGATCCAGGCAGAATGAGTTGTTTTGTCCCATCTAAGCCATCTGTTTGTACATACATAAGCCATTACTTGTTTTTTGCAGATGTTGCAGCTGCTGTTTGATACCCCAAAACGATGTTTTAGAGGCAACTGGGGAGCTGAAGGCTTCTGGGAGAAGGATGCTCAGGAGGCAAGGAAAGGCCAGAATGTCGTACCACCCCATGAAAGGGGTGTCCTCTTTTGTGGTCTTTGCACAGCAGCTGTCCACTCCACTCCAGCTCAGATATTAGTCAGACTTCACAGTCTCTCAGATTAAAAGGCAAAGGTATAGGTACAGGTTTTTAAAAAATGTGTTGCAGAGACAGCCATTTGTGAAACGCAAAGCAAACAAAACAAGAGATGAAATTACAATAAAGCTTGTAGAATACAACATCTCTCCACTGTCTTAATCCAGCATTTTTTCAGGGGTGTCTGTTTTGCAGACAGCTTAACCACAGCAAAAATTACCAGAATACCTGAAGACTGATGTTCAGTGCAGTCCACTGGTAATCATTTTTTGCCAGGCTGTTGCCTGCTGTGGACTGTACTAGGAAAACTCCAGCCTGTCACACCTAGGACTTTATGCCCACAGTCCTTTTAGAGATTTCTTTATATAAAAAGTTGGCCCAAGAGAGAGTATTTCTTTCCTGCAGCCCAGTACTGGCTCTGTGACTCGCTTGCAGTCAGTGCTGTCTGTGTGATGACTACATGACGGTGTAGCTCAGTCGTAGCCCTTGTCTTGTGTGATCTTCCTGAACACACACAGAAATTTGCAGGGAGGAGTGGGGTTAAAAGTAAAGTTGAAAACATTGAGCTGCGAAGTTGAGCACTGATGGTGTGATCTCCATGTTCTGTGTTCTCAATGAAACTTAAGTCAAACCATAATTCAGAATTAAAAGAAACTGCTTGTTAAAAATGACAGCTAATTACTGTCTTTTTCTGCCAGAGGAGAGCCTGTCCAGCTCTGCTGGAAATGCTGAAAAGAGTATTTAGGTCGATGTTCTTTAGAAAATGAAATGTACATGGCGATTAGTTGAGTAGATTTTCAAATTATGACGTTTTTGGCATTCAGAAGTCAGGATTGCTGTCAGAGTTGGGGGTTATTGAAGTACAAGAATTATTTACTCCTGAGAAATGAGGACTTCCTGCATTCCAAACCCAGTTTTGGTAACTAGATTTTGTGGTTTCTAAATAACCCACTGTTTTGGCATTTGATGAAAAAAGGCTTTTTTGTTGTTTTTTCTTTTCCTGTAAAATCAGTTAATCCATGCATTTCTTTTAGATCATTAGATATCTTTGCAGAGAAATCATAGAATCAGAGAATGGTTTGGGTTGGAAGGGACCTTACAGATCATCAAGTTCCAACCCCCCTGCCATGGGCAGGGACACCCTCCACTAGCCCAGGTTGCTCAAAGCCTCATCCAGCCTGGCCTTGAACACCTCCAGGGATGGGGCATCCACAACTTCCCTGGGCAACCTCTTCCAGTGCCTCACCACCCTCCCAGTAAAGAATTTCTTCCTTATATCTAGATTTATACCTAGATTTAGGTACTTGTTTTTTCCCTTAAAGTTAATAAAGTCTCCTGGTGAGGTTGTTGCCTGGAATTATCATCATAGAACAGAAATGTGGCATCCCTAAGTCAATATTTTATATATTCTGATATCTGTAATTTGTTTTAATTATTTAATAATTAACCTCTAAATGTATTTTGTAAATAAAAATGATGTAATAATATTGACTGTTACTATAATGCTGTCTGGTGTTAAACCATTGCAACAGAAGAGAGAAAATCACATTTTCAGCAGTTAATACAAACTATTTGACCAGCATGGGAAAAAAAAAATTTCCCAGCAGTTAATCTTCCTTGGACAAAGGATATCCTTGCATTGCAAAATGTGCACTTTTCTTCCCGTTAAATCGTTTAGAAAGCAGAAATTATATCTTGCTATCAAGTAGTAAATTGAAATGTCAGTGTTTTGTTTTGTCCCTGAAACTCTTCTTTGAGCTGCGTCCTTCTGACAAGATATTAACAGTGCTCAGAAAGATGAAAATCTTTTATTCTGTGAAAGAAGTATGTATCGAATATGAGGGTGTGTTTTAGCTGGCTTTGCTCTCTGAGTATAGTATTATACTCAAAAGAAGTACTGTCATTTTTTTCTCATCGATTTCATGCATTCCCTATGAATTTTAGTAGCAGTCTATTCTTTAGAAAAAAGCACAGAATGCAAATGCAGTTTTCTGTTGGTGCATTGAAGTAACTGGTAACTGTAGATTAGGAATCCAAATGCATTTTACTGTCTGCAAGATGTAAATAAAATTGTGTTTGTGTTAAATTGCCACTCACAGTTTCCTGTCTCACCAGAGTCCTTTGTGCGCAGCTCTGGCACGAGCTGGTGCATTGTCCTGCAAGGGCTGCAGCTCGCGCTCTGGCTGACAGCACCAAATGGGATACATGGCTTCAGCCAACTTTATGTATCAGAGTGCTTTTTTCCTTCTCCTTTTTCCCCCCCAAAAATCATGAAACCACGTGAGCTTCTTTTCCTATGTATGATTTCGGTTTTTCTCTTCTTCCTGTTTACAGACAAAACTTGCCAATGGCACTTCCAGCATGATTGTGCCCAAGCAAAGAAAACTGTCCGCAAGCTATGAGAAGGAGAAGGAACTCTGTGTCAAGTATTTTGAACAGTGGTCCGAGTCTGACCAGGTGGAGTTTGTGGAGCACCTCATCTCCCAGATGTGTCACTACCAGCACGGACATATAAACTCATACCTCAAACCCATGTTACAGAGGGACTTCATCACTGCGCTGCCAGGTATTTCTGCAGGCGGAGAGAGCTTGCTCCTCCCATCTTGTCTTTCAGAAAACTATTCCACTCTGGCCTACTCTGCTGGAGAGGTCTCTTCTAGGGTCAGTTTGCAAAATAGATGATAGCTTTTGAATTAAAAGCTCTATGCCAGTGTGAACTGTGGTAATATTTTAGTTTGTATTCCTACTGTCTCTCAGGGCATGATCTAACACAGTTTGGCTAGGAGTAAATGATAGCTCGTATATGTATCTTAAGGACAGTTGTTGCAAGCCACAGGGCAGGTGGTTGTACTCATAATGCCCATGATCCATGAATAATAAAAATTTTTAAAATTAAGACTACTACTCGTTTTGGTTGCTCAGCTGAGTTTTCCCTTTTCTTACTTAGATTTTTTTGTCTCTCTTTCCTAGTAAAATACCTTCCTGAACCATCAGTTTGATTATGTGTTTATTGCTAGTAAAGAATGGAGGCCATAAGATTGAAGGATGGAAATGTTCTAATTTTTGCACCTCTGTAGTGTTTTCCATTGAGAATATTGTTCCAGCTGTTCTCACATGTGGAATTGGATGTATCTCTCAGAATGCACACGTAAAGTGGTATACATGCAGTTTTGTATTGACCCTGTCTTATAGATGGGAAAACTGAGACAGTGGGAGATAAAATAAATACAGCAGTAAAATTCAGAACCACACAAATTTCTGGCTCTTTAATCTCTTTTTCAAACCATTAGATGGTACCTCAATAGATAGTTAATAGGTTAGCATTCCCATGGCATAGGTCCTTAGTTTGATGTGGACCTGAGCAAGAAGCACTACAAGTGTTGTCTCTAAATATCTAGTTGAAGAGGGGAGTTTCTTGACAAAAGCTTGTTCTGTGAATACCTTTGGATAACTGCTGAGCTCTGACAATTTGTTAAATCCAGTCATTTGGTCATTCTTCAGAAGGGATTTCCCAACATGAAATTTAATTTCTAGGGTTAAAAGATGGAAAAAAGCATGTTTAACTGTGAATTGTACAAAGCATAAAGGCACAGCAGGAGCTTTGCTATGAAATTAAATATGTAGACTCACTGGATTTTTAAGGTCATCGTGCCCAGTAATCAAATGGCTATTGTAGCATTAAAAAAAAAAAAAATCTTAGTTATGCTAAGTACCTGCTTTATGTTAGTTTTTAATAGTCCAGTGGCAATAATCTCGTGTACTTAGAGCAGCATTATAAATTGTGGAGCTGTTCTGTTTCAGGAAAATAAGAGCATTTTGAAAGTGCACTGGTTTCCCAACTTTTAAAGTGAAAGTATGCATATAGTTGCATACACAGTTTTTCCAGGTCTTTCTCCACAAAACTCAATCAAGACAAGCCGACACATCTCATTTGCACTTGCTTGATTTCATCCTACAGGCCTTTTTCTGAAAATTCTGTGCAAATATTATTTTCAGAGGCATTCAAAATTTCCTAGCCATAGCATAACTTTTCAGAGTTTCCCAGGAAGCAGCTAGTTTTACTGGCTCAGAATGCAGAACAGGTAGGAATCAGGCAGCTAATATGTGAGTATTTGAATAGTTGTGGGAACTGTGTGCTTAAATAATGTATGGGCATATTTGTAAAGTGCCAATGTCGTAGTGAATATAGCTCTAAGGGAGAAAATTAATGGCAAGCAATTACACTGGTGCAGGCTCTGCAGTCTATGCAAGATGTCCTGGTTATAGGCAGCTTTCCATCAGAGGAATGGGAAAGGGGAAGGTAAGAAACTGCCTAGGAAGAGGTGATGCACCTAAAACTTCAAGTTAAGTCACGTAATCAAAAAAACCCTAAACTCCTTAAGTACTTTTTGTCTTTCTGAAATTCTCAAATGTTCAGTATTCGGATTTCATTTTTACTCCTTCATTCTCTCTCCTGCTCTCCCCCTTGAGTAAATAAAACAATAAAGATACTTCAAAATCATGAGGCATCTTATCTCTGTCCTCCTAGCACTGTCCCAAGGAATGACCAGAATTAAAGGTAGTTTTACATCATGAGCACACTTTACTAGTATGCAGAGTAAAATTGGCTCAGATTATTTTCCCAGTACTTTGGACAGAATTAAGGTTGTTTGAAAAATACAGCTTAACTGTCTACTTAACTTCGTTCTGTTTCTGAATAATAAGGTCTCTGCTTAGCATTTCCAAGCTGTTTAACATTTTTTTTGAGGAAAGTAATTTTCTTAAGGGTTTCATGTGTGAAATAACTGAAGCATTCTTGTTGGTATGGAGGACTAATCGTGTTTCACTTCAATTCAGCAAAAACTTTTGTGAGCAGAGATTTCTCTTTTTTAAGGAAGCCATTCCTTGTTAGATATATGTCTCAGTGAGTTGTGCTCGTCCTAAGAAATATGATAATAAACTTGAATTTTTAGCCAGGACAAATATAGCTCTGCCCTTCTCATTACCATAAATGTGAGAACAAGAGGCCAGAACATTAGTATTCCTTGTCTGCGAAGGGTCTAGGATCAGTGGCAAAGGGTGACTTACGGCCATGGAAGTAGTTACAACATCTCATTGCAGCAAGATCTAAAATGCAACTACTGACGATCCAGAAAGGGCAGATGGTTCAGAGGCAGACTTGTGGGGGAACATTGCTGTGCCCGGTTTATGTGGTGTAGCCCTGCTTTCTAAGCCACTGATCTGTTCCCTGTGTAAAATAATTTCTTGCCATCACTCTTTATGGATATTACACAATCAAACATTTGTAAATGTCCTGGTGGATCTATGAATGTGGGCCCATTGGAAGCAACACAGATTGGGGAAGCAAGTATGTCATTTCCACCCAGTCGAGAGAGCTCAGGGCTGCAGGTGTTGGGGTGGGAAAGCAGGGGGACATGATGTCCATGTCTGACCTACCAAATTGTGGAATTCCTGCAAAGTCCAGTTCCCGTTCACTAAAACATTGTACCTCTCTTTCCACAACTTGCTGTAGTGTCAATCTACATTTACAAACACTTTTTTAAAACAATTTTGTATAGTGGCTGTATATATCTTTTCAGATTAAATACATAATAAAGGCTGCTGATGCTTTTATTTTGGAGGTTGACATCTAATTTTGCATCTATAAAGATAAGAAATGTCAAGCCTCTTTCTGCACTCTGTGGTTGTGCATGGTATCATTCATGTGCTTTTTCTACTGTATGAATGGAAGCATAAAATGCTGGGCACTGTCTCACTCAAAGTGTATTGTAAATTTAGGATTTTTGAAAGGAGAGAGAGGAGGCCTGCTGAGTTTTCTTGTTTTCGTGCATTGGGAGATAATTTTGAGGTCTTTCGGTTAACAAAAACAAAGATTGGGCTTTTTTTGTCTCATGAACTCTAACCAGAATCAGCTGGTTGCACCCAGTTTGTGTTTGCAAAGGTATGAACATGTGACTGTAAAAACAACACCAACAAATATGCTGCTTTTTCTTTCCCTGTCACAAGCAGGGCCTGGTCTTTGAGGCTGTTGTTTTAAAAGTAAGAAAAGATGTATTTAACTCTGTCCCAAATGTGAACCAGAGGGAAGATGCATGTAATACCAATCTGTCATGCTTCCTTTTTGGTTGGTCTGAACATTACGCCTGAGGGATGATAGGGTCTAAACTAGAACTTGCACAAAGCCTCTGAAGTTTGACCGGTGAAGTGAGATAATCTCTTGATGCTGTGTGTCACTTGGGAATCAAACAGCCTCCAAGAGAAGCTGTTTTTGTGTAATATCTCATTTAAAAGGCATCTTATTTTCCTCAAGTCTTGCTGGTGATTAAATTTGAGTGGGTAAGGGCACATTTTTACTGGATACATCCATCCTATTAAGAAACCTAACAGAACCTTCGCTGGCTCCCAGCTACGCAGATTACATTGAGCTGCTTGGTGGTAACCAGGCAATTGCTTTACGTTTCACTCCAGCCATGTTGAAACAAAGCCAGTCCTGGTATTCACAGTGGCAAATATTTGCAAATTATGCCATTTTGGTGCATATTTTTCCTCCACCCACTAAGATAAATGAAACTATCAAACCTGCTTCACTTTCTCCTTACACATCCTCTCCTTCCCTCCCCACTTCTCTGTGCATCTGCATATCTTTCCCTCCCCCATGTCTAAAGGTACCACTACCCTTCAGGGCACACATTGGGAATATATATTTTTTTCTTCATTACGTTTAAAAGCTACTGCTTTAGCAAAAACAGCTTTTGAGCCGTCGGAACACGAGAACAGCTGTAGCAGTGAGATGAGAAATGGTCCTAATATAGAGAGATTTTGGGGGCTGCGTTGCTGAGTTGGAAATGCCATCCATAGAATATCCCCCTAGTGCTAAAACCCATTGAAATGGATTGGAATGACTTCTTGGATTCTTTATTATTTTTAATGACTTGTTGTGTTATATCCAAAGGAAGTTGGAGAACGCTGTTCACTCCTGAACTTAGCTGCAAATGCTCTTCTGTGCATTTGGTCCAGCTCTGCATGCAGAAGAGTAGATGGAAAGAGAGGGTATCTTTGTACTAGCAAGAGGAGTTGTTTTAAACTCTGTGTCTCCCCAGCAAATAATCTTTTTTTTTTCCTCCCCCAGCTCGGGGATTGGATCATATTGCTGAGAACATTCTGTCGTACCTGGATGCCAAATCATTGTGTGCTGCTGAGCTGGTATGCAAGGAATGGTACCGGGTGACATCGGACGGCATGCTGTGGAAGAAGCTCATCGAGAGAATGGTCAGGACAGACTCCTTGTGGAGGGGCTTGTCAGAGAGGAGAGGATGGTGAGAGAACTGCGTCTTCACCTCTTTTGCCCCCATTCAGGACAGTAGGTGCTGTGTGTTTGAAACCACGATTGAAGAGGGTTATTTAGCACCCTGAAACATCGTGTTGGTTCCAAACCTGACAGTTGCTTAAATCAAAATTCATGGGTTGCGGAGTTAGGGCATCGTTTGGCTATGCAGGCAATGTGGGGGCTTTTTCCTCACCTTCCTAATATGATCACGCTCTTATCCCACTGTGACAAGTGAGGTCTACAGACTGAGATTTTTACACCCAGCTGTCATTTGGTTCAAATTAAGAAGCTGTGTACACCCCAAGGGAACACTAAACTAGTCAGCAGTTCAGAGCAGAAGAGCTTTTGTAGGGGTGGCAGTGGAGCAGCATGTACTATGAATTAGTTGTTTCCTGATAGGTCTGTTTGTTTTCCTCAGCAGATTTTCACTATTGGATATCTGTTTAATTTTCAAACTGGAAGCTGAGGGTAGGTACCACGGAGAATAGGGGACTTTAGAAATGCAGATAGATTAGTTAATAATCATCTGGAATAGCCTTACTACAATGTGGGTCTCACTCAAGTTTGAAGCTGCTCTGTTAACATTTCATTAGAACTTTCCCTCTCAGGGGTTCGTCCTTTAATACATAATTTTCTTTTCCAAGGGTGTCCCTAGGATGTTGGCAGAAAGGAAGCTGGGTATGAATATTTCATAAACAAGATAAAAGTGACAGCTCAGGCATTTTGGTTGCTATTAAAAAGAAAAAGATACAGAGTTGCAAACAAAGACTCCTGTTTTACAGTTAGTTTTGTTATACTGTTTGTCTCAGGAAGTAAAGGCTAGTAAGTCAGGATTATGAAATGTGCTTTAAAAATAAATACTGTGTTGACCTGCTTCCAATAGTGTAATGTTTGGAAAAAGTGTAAAATAACACAAGCATGACAGTGGTAACTTTTGCATCCCTTTTAGTGCCTTTTTCTCTCCAGGACTTCTTTTTTCACTCTGTATTGTTGAGGTCACAGTAAGTCTGAAGAGGACCTTGAGAGGTTATTTAGACCCTCCTGTTTCCCAAAGGCAGAGCCAGTTTTCTCTTTAAGTGATGCAGATGTTTGTTGAACTTGTTCTTAAAAACCTTCACTGATGGAGATTCCTTAGGCTGTGCCTGGGCAAGCAATTCCACTGTTTTCGCTAACTTTAGTGTTAGAAAGATATTCCTAAAATCTAGGATGTCTTCCTAGCTATGGTTTGGCACATTATATTTAGCCTACAGACACATAGGCCAATTCCTCATTCTACTTTTTGCAGTAATCTTTTGCATGTTGGAAGGTGGTATTGGATGTACTAACCAGCCGTAATCCTGTATTTTCTTGTCCTCTTGTCATTCTTAGTTTTCTCTGTTTAGACCCTCCTCAATTACTCTGCTCCATTCTTGGAGGGCGGTGTAATCAACTGGGTATCTTACTTCTACTGGGGCATCACTTGAGTCTGGTGGTGTGGGAAGCATTGCTTTGCATACCGTATGGAGGACACTCCACTTCATGCTTTCCAGTAGAACATGTGTGCTTTTTTAACCGTGTTACAAAACTTTTAATTATCCTTTCTGTGGAAGTTCTATTTATCCATTATTTCTCATCTTGCATGCTTATGTTGTTACCAAGTGGTCAACTTGGCACTTGTCCATATTGAATTAGATTCTATTTGTTGCTTGGTGTTTCTCCATTTTGTCAGAAGCATTATGAGTTTAATCTTGTCCTCCAAAGTGCTTGTCACTTTTCACAGCTTTAGCATCGTTACCCATTCTTTGTCATTAATGAAAATGCTCAATAATGACGCATCTAAGACAGACTCCATGCAAGATCCCAATTGCTGTCCTGTTTGACAGCGCACCATCAGTAAACTCTGCTTTCCAGCCATTTGTGTGTCCACCCTTGAGCAAATTAGGTCAGTTTGACATGATGTGTTCTGGATTGATCAGTGTTTTGTGTTGTTTGTCCACCCTGTCAACTTCCAGGCACTCATCTGATGGACTGCATGCTCTAGAACCGCCAAGCTGTCAAAGTTGAGTTGGACGACCCACCATTTCCTTGGGTCTACCTTCTTCCCTTTTTTTAAAAAATGCAAGAGCTACATTTGTCCTTTTCCTGTTCTGTGGAACTTTACCATTCTCTGCATCTTGTGAGAGATCTTAGCTGATAGTTCTCAAGTTGCTCCTTCTTAGAAATAACATTAGCACAGATTACTAGTCTTGCAGACAGATGACATTGCTAAAAAACAGTTGCAAAATCCTGCTTCTCACCTCAAAGGACAGTCACACCATTACTGCACCTCTTCAGGTTTACACTGTGGCCTGGAGGTTACTTGGACACAACAGGAGCAAGCTGTGCCCTGTCTTTCAGGTTGCTTTCTTTTTAGCTGTAGAAGATACAACTGCAGGCATGGTGGGATAGTTAAGAGAGGCAGACAATAAATATCCAGTGTAGTTGCATCTCTGCCATATAGAGCTTTATAATCAACACTAATGCTGTGCATGATACAAGGAGGTGACTAGCTGGACAGTTCAGGATGATAGATGACTGGTGTTATTTGCTTACAGCTCCTAGCTTTGCACATGGGCTGCCTGATTTCAGCATTTGCAGCTCGTGGTTTACAACAGAAGTCACAGTAGCCTTCACTGACAGCTTGTCAGAGAGCAGTAAGGGTTACACAGACTTAGAGAAATACAAAACAGAAGCCCAAAATCTGGGCATGATTGTGTCCATCTGAATACTTGATTGAATTGGCCAGTCATCAAAACCAGCAAAAAATAGTTCCTTTTATCCCAGAGCCACAGCAAAATGGCCACTGAAATTCCAAGCAATCCTTTAGCTGAACTGTAGACAACGAGCTCTACATGCAGCAAGGCAGGGCTTACAGGTAGCAACAAGACATTGTATTAGGTCAGCTAGTAAAGTTGCAAGCAATCGACAGCTTTTCAGGCACACAGGCATGTATATAGATTTCTTAGACCTAAACCAGGTCTTCCAGGATGTGTCTTAGGTATTCTGTCTGTCTCCAAAACAATTTTTGTCTCCCTGGGACAATCATTCTAATTTTCTTGAATGCGCTTCCAGACTGGATCACAGTAAATAGAGACGCATCTAGTTAGCGGTTTGCCTGAATCCGTCTGCCACTTCCTTGCATGTATTTGTCCCCATATGAGTGGCTGCTGGTCACTGTATTTGAAGACTCAGATGATTGCTCTGTCCAAAGTGGAAAGCATCTTTCTCTAAAGTCGTACTTAAAGTACTTTATTTAAAGAATTATCAAAAGTTCTTTTATTCAGCATTTGTTATTTTGTTTGTTCATTCCTGTAGTTTACTACTGCGTTAGAACCTGAAGATGTCTGTTCATTGCTGTGATTTCCCTAGTTCAGGTACATCAGGGCAGCTAATGTACTCAAGTGAGTTTCAAGACAAGAAAGAAATGCACAAGGAAGTATTGAACAATTAATTATGCCATAATGGAGCAAGGGAGAGAGAAGTGAAGAGCTGGCCCAGTGTAAACTCTGTGCCTCTGATGCCAGGATTACACTCGGAGGCATTTGTGCCTCTCTCCATTTTGTGAGGAATGTTGCCAGGCAGAACAGCAGTTAGTACGCCCATGGTGGGGTTTACTAGCTTCCACACCGTGTTTGGTGGTTTCTTAACTTCAGGATGAGGAGTTAAAGTTTTTTACACAGCAGGTAGTGATTGCCTTTTACAAATTTTTTTTGGTAGCAAAAATCTAGCTTGGGATGTGAGTATTCCAAATCAGTGTTGAAATGAGGGAGGCACCACAGACGAAGTGTTGCTTACCAAAATATAATAGGAGCAGTAAAGTGTCCATGTACCAAAATGGTACATGTTCCTGCTAATGCAGATAAAAGCTAGCCTTGAATGCATAGTGAGTTTGAGGGTTCCTTGGCTTTTTAAATTTTGTTTGTACACTTTATTTTAAAGGTGACCTCTAATATGGGTTATGCGTATTGCAGGCATGAGCCATTCTTACCTCCTATTGAGTTAAATGGGCTCATGTCCGTAACAAATAATATATTTCCTTTCCCTGAGTGACTAGGCACAGGTTTTTCACAAGTATTTCAGTGTTTAAATGCAACATTGACATGTTGCAGGGAAAACTTACAAGGAACCACCCCATTTTACTGAGTAAATTAGGTTTGAATATTAATCCCTCTGTGCTTTTCAACAGTGGTTACCTATTTGTAAAATGCCTGGAGGACCTTTCTCCAAAATGCTGAAGCATGATTTGTGTTTAGTGAGGGTTCTTTGTCTTTCAGGGGACAATATCTATTTAAAAATAAACCTCCTGATGGGACTGCGCCACCCAACTCCTTCTACAGAGCACTTTACCCCAAAATTATACAGGACATAGAGGTAAGGAACAGCTTCCAGATGTGGTAGTGTTTGGTTGGGTTTGTTTTTTAAGTCTCCCTGATTTATTTATGATGCTGGAATTCTGATAATATTTCATTCCAATTAAATATTTAATTGAATCTGGTGTGTCTGTATTTGTCTAGAGTTTGTAGATCTGGGATAATTATATTAGGTCCCAGGCTTCACTGCTCCTTTAGACAGGGGATGGGTTGAATTGTTCATTGAGCTGTTTGCAGATGAAGTCTCTACACCTTGCACGTCAGATGTCACAGCATCACTGTACTATCTTGATTTTCTCTGTTCCACAGTACTTTGCTCCACCCAGTGCACATGAGACCTGAAAGATGTTATGGGGAGATATCGTCAGCTGAGCCAGGGAGAAAGTACATTGCTAAAGACTGCAGTCCTAAGACCCAGGGAAACAGGAAGCAGCTGAGCATGGTTGCCTTGTATTTAAGTGTGAGCAAAATGCCACATTCTGGTAGTCTCCTAATGGCAAAAGCGGTGCTCAGGCAGTTGTGAAAACTTTGTACAAGCATTTAGCTAGAGCTCAGCTGAGACTTTTTCTTTAGTTGTTTAGTCATTGAGTCACAGGGAGTTAAAAGCTGAAATAGAAAAAAAAGCTTTTAGGTCACTTCTCCCTCACCATTCCAGATAACACAGATGAGTTTAGCCATGATATGTTTTCCAGGCTTTTGTCTGTTTAATTGGTTTTATTACGTGTGTTACTTCTAAAAAGCAGTTATGTCATTGTATGGGCCTGATTGCAGGAAAAAGTGTGAAGAAAAGTGTCTGCTGTCTTCTCGAACAAAAAAAGGGGAGATAGTTTTGTACTTTAGTTTTATTTCTCTTTTGTCTCCTCTCTCTTCTCAAGACAATAGAGTCAAACTGGCGGTGTGGAAGGCACAGTTTACAAAGGATCCACTGCCGAAGTGAGACAAGCAAAGGGGTTTATTGTTTACAGTATGATGATCAGAAGATAGTAAGTGGCCTACGCGACAATACTATTAAGGTGAGAATGCTCCAAAATGGCACACTAATGGCTTGCAGTGTCTATGTCATAAATAGTAGTGTTCTAATTTCAGTGATAACCTACTCAGTCTCTTGCTGGTAACCTGCCCTTCTCCTTCCCCTGCCTCACACCTCCACAGCATGTATGCCTTTCTTACGGGGCAAGAGAAACCCTGTTTTCTTACAAAAAGACTTTGCTAGCGGAGTTTTTGTCCATCAGTACTTACACGCTATGTAATTACTGTGCTCTGTACCCTAGTGAGAAGGGAAAACCAATATTCATAGTAAAGCCAGTAATATCAAAGATGTTAAGATATTGCACCAGAGAGCCTGTAGAAGACTCTACAGGTGCCACTAAAGATGTTCTAAGTGCACTATGGATGATGTACTGTAGTAGAAAACAGACCAGTCAAACCAGTAAGTGCTGAAATATGAAAACTTTGCTGAGCTGTCTGGTTTTGAATGTTTGCTGTCTTAGATCTGGGATAAGAATACTTTGGAATGCAAGCGAATTCTCACCGGACACACGGGTTCTGTCCTGTGCCTCCAGTATGATGAACGGGTGATCATTACTGGATCTTCGGACTCAACAGTCAGGTGTGTGCTCATGATTCGGAGTTTTCTGTTTGCCTCTAAGATTTCTGTTTGCCTTTGGCCTTGCAAGAAATGATCTTTTCTTAAATGTGTGCAGTTCAATTGGTTCCATGGAGTAGTTCAGCATATTTGTTCAGGATTGTGCTGTCCTTGTTTATCGGATGTCCATGCAAGTGGCTGTCAAGGAGAAATGAGAACATAAGAAAAGGCCAGTCAAGGTCTAGATGACTTAGGAAGGCCACCTGGCATTTCACCGAGGTTTTGCATGTTTTCACACTCCCTGGGAATGTTTTAAATTCTCCTTCAGAATAACTTTTTTAAAGTTGGTTGAAGTCTTCAAAGCAACTCTGAAGGTTTAGTCATCCATTGTCACTTAATTTTAACTAAACATGTGTGACTGGATCTCCTGTGAGTTTCAATTTACTTTCAGCATGATGGGTTTTTTCCATTCATTCACAAGTCAGCACTTGTGGTGCATGGTGAGCACATGTGAAGTCCACTAGACATATCACAGCATCCTAGGGAGTCTAAGACCTACAGTGTAAACACAGGCACATATGAGTTAGTGAATTGCAGTATGAACTTGGATCTGAAGGAGCAAGTCTGTCTTCTCTATGTTGTTATATATTCTATTAATATCAGACTACAGTGTCCATGCAGTGAAGTTACAGATAACAAAAAGCTGTGTCAGTGGCCTTTTCAGAAGCTATTAGCATGTGTTTCTATGGCTGCAAGCTCCTCATGGTTATCACCATGTTTGCGTGTAAGCTACCACTGTTAAGCTAATAACCATTAAATTTAGTTCCTTACATGGGATGCGTGCAGTCCTGTGGTGCTGCTAGATTTTAAGGTCCTATCATTAGTAGGAATCCAGAATTTCAGCAACACTGCCTACCTGGAGATGGTGTGGGAACTGCACTGTTCTAAACAGATCTCAAAAGGAGAGGCTGATTTTTGTAACAAGCACTATCATCTTCCATATCAGGCCAGGCAGGACAAATTGCAGACTGGCTACTTGCCCAGAAATGCTTTGTTTCCCACTGTATCTATAAACGTTTGCACAGACCCCAGAGGCACGTAGGATGCATCACTTTTATCCTTGGGTCTCCTCTGGAAGAGGGGCTTCATCCAATAGGCAGTACAGATGGGCTCTTAATGCTTCTGAGATCTCAGGGATGCACTTGTCCAAAGAAGTCAGTAGGTCTCCAGCTCCTGTTCAGTTTGGCAACCGTGTCTGCAAACTGCTTGTATGCTAATAGCTCAGGTCTTCAGGCTCTGGGCTTTTCTCCTTTGCATTTTGTAATTGGAAAGTAGTTTTCTTTGTTCTTTATAGTCCATAAGTTGATGCACTTCAGTCTCCTTAAGTTAGAAAATGAGACATTAGAAGCCTTTCTCACATCTTGCCTTTTCTTACTGCTTGCCTTATAGGCAGAGGAAAGTTTTTTAACTTCTACAATGTCTGATGTGCCTGATAATACAGCCATTTTCTGCTCTCACGTAGTATGTCTGGGATACGGCTGTGATAGTGCCAAAAGAAGTCTCCTTATGGAGGGTAAAAGAAGTTTGCCAACAGAATGGCCCAAAAGAAACATTTTTAAGGCTTAAAATCTGAATTTCAAGTCCTAGAAGTTCTGTATGAAGCCTTTGTCTAACTTTTTTTCATCTGAAATTGTCTTTCAGCTGAACCAGTTGGTTCCAATAACATTAAATTGACATAAATGCTCTGTCTTAATTTGGGTATTCAGCACATTCCTGGAATGTAACTGTGTAGCAGATGTACTGCAGGGTGAATGCAACTCACAGTGCAACTTGTGGCAGTTACTTGTATTTGTTTGAAAAGCATTGTCTTGTCTTCTACTTCTGTATAAATTATCCTTTGAGTTGATAGTCCTGTGAGAGAGGTCAAAAATTAAACCCGTCTCTGAACTTGCTTCTCTGCAGGTCATGTTTAAGTACTCCATGACTGGAAATGGACTGTGTGGTAGGCTGACACAACCAGGAAACAACAGTTTCCTGCCTTGAAAGACCATCAGTTTCATACCTTTCCTCAGCACTAAATTCCCTTAGTTAAAGAATGCTTTTTTCCTTGCTGGGTTATTTTTGTGGTGTTAACTGCATTGCAGGGTTTTTGGCTGCTGGACTGTCTAAATGTATGCATCATCAGCAGGTTTGTATTAAACATCTTTTAGTGAACTATTTAATAGATGTAGATATAACTTGTGGTGTTTACTTCTCTAATACTGCTAGAGAATCAATTACCTTTCCCTGTCCTCGTCTCACTGTGCAGACAATCCACTGTGCATTTTAACTCTCTTCTATCTGGTTTTAAATTTGAAACTGCAGGGTGTGGGATGTGAACGCAGGTGAGATGCTGAATACACTGATTCACCACTGCGAAGCAGTACTGCACCTCCGCTTCAATAACGGCATGATGGTGACATGTTCCAAAGACCGTTCCATTGCTGTGTGGGACATGGCTTCACCAACAGACATCACCCTGAGGAGGGTTCTAGTAGGGCATCGAGCTGCCGTCAATGTAGTGGACTTTGATGACAAGTACATTGTATCAGCGTCAGGTGACAGAACTATAAAGGTGAGGTGTTTCAGAGGCTTTTTTTTTTTTTTTGCAGCAGCAGGGTATTTAATTACCAGGAACAGTGACCAGACAGGGAAGATGGTCCTTTGCAGTTATTACACAGATCTTCCTTTAGAAGCAGTGTTTTTCCTCCTGCTCGTTTCCACTCATCCCTCATCTGTTGAGCTTGCACAACTTGTTTACAGAGCTTTATGGAAAATCAGATTCAGGTACAGACATAGTTGAAAAAGGACTTGTTTTTTTCTGTGTTCTTTTTCGACTTGGCCACTTTCATAATCTGTTTCAGCATCAGTCATTCGAGCAGTTGTCAGAGGGCAGCATGAGGGCAAAAGTGAAGGTGAGTGGATGGGAGTCAAGTGTTGCTGCTGTGATCCCAATCTGCAACATTAAAACTGAGGAAAATTGAGATCCTGTGTAGACTAAATTGTAGCCCGAAAATGCTAAAACCTGATTTTGGAAGCTAATTCTTATATAGTATGGCAAAAATCTTCTGTTTGCAGGGACCCAAGCTGCTAACAGTTGCAGACTGTAGTCGGAAGTCATCAGGGGGGTAATTTTTCCAGTCTTAATGATCGCGTCTTCAATTAAGAGCATTCTGGGTGCACCTATGTATCATACAGATACCAGCTTTTGTTAGTCTCTTCTTAATAATTTTGTCTCTGTGTGGTTCTCTTCCCGCTTCCTGTCACAGGTATGGAACACTAGTACCTGCGAATTTGTGCGCACCTTAAATGGCCACAAACGAGGCATTGCATGTCTGCAGTACAGAGACAGGCTAGTAGTGAGCGGCTCTTCAGATAATACTATCAGGTGAGAGACACACTCCCCGTTGCAGAGTTCTGTGCAAGTATGTTGTTCTCTGATTCCTTGCGATGTGCATAGGTTAGGCAACTGAAGTTCTTGTCATCTTTGAAATATGCTTTATTTGGTATAGAACATTGGGAACTACTGGAAATAGGTATTAGAAGCCTGTTCTACTGTGTTGTCTTTCATCCTTTGTATCTGAAGAGTTCTGTACTAACCAACAAGTTCCATTGCTCTGACAATTCTGGTATATGAAAGAACTGGCAAGTACCACTTTCTGTGATGTCCTCTTGTGATATTTTATTTGGGCTATGTGTCTAGTTAAAGGGGTCAGATTTGCAGTAAGAGGCATTTAATCCTCTGCAGAAATCCTCCTGGGCTCTTGCCAAACTCTTCTTGTGGTACTTGGCGCCTGGTTAAGTTTGGAACAGCTGGTTTAGAGCATGAAGTTCAGTTTGCTGCCTTTTGCACTTCTCCAGCTGCCCTAGTTGCAATCTGAGATTTAACTCCTTCTGGTATCATGAGCCAGGATTTCTCCCTACATCCTGCAGCTGGTGGCAGAGGGATGGCCCACTAATCTCGGGATGTATGGAGCAAGCTTGAACAGTAGCGTACGTGATATTGGGAGATGGCTCTGTCATGCAAACAGGAGTAAGAACAACCTCATTTTTGTCTTTGTCATTGCTTTAGATAGTTGTGTGCCTTCTGATAAAACTTGAAAGCTGGACAGTGTAAGCAGAAACCCTTCCCTTTGCCTGTCAGTGATATTTTCTCTTTGGTGAGAATGATTCATGCTACTTTTTGCATGTGGACTTTGCTTGCAACACACTGCCTCTCCCTGCTTTGTGTTCTGTAGGAAAATGGTGGTCCTTTGGTTGACATCACCAGGTTATTGTGCCAGATTTTAGTATAGGGCTACCTGAGAGCATGAGCAAGAGAGCTGGAACTTCTGTCTCTTGATCGGGGGAAAAAGTATTTCTGTCATTCTGTAAGAGTAGCACCACTTATACATGGTGTGAACTCCAGCACTTCAAATGGAAAAAAAATGATCCTCTGCAGTTGTACTATGAAACTTGGTCTCAGAATTAGAGTAAGAAATAGTTAAATATTACAGCCGTTTGGGAAGGATCTAATATATGACTTGCAA
The DNA here is from genome assembly GCF_000699245.1 of Pterocles gutturalis. Taxonomy (NCBI): domain Eukaryota; kingdom Metazoa; phylum Chordata; class Aves; order Pterocliformes; family Pteroclidae; genus Pterocles; species Pterocles gutturalis. Next base: position 4,041 of record NW_010107202.1, on the reverse strand, counting down.
TGCTAATAAAAATAAATGTCAAGATAGTGATTCTGCTAAAGAGGAATACAGTTACTTTTATGCTTACATTGGACAAAATCCCTAGTTGACAGATAAATTGTGCTAGAATTTCAGGAATGTTGGCAGTGAACCTTAATGGAAGCCAAGTTTGGCAGCTGTGTGGGCAACGCACAAGACTTACCTGGTCACGTTGTTTTCTCCCAGCCTTTAGCTGAGAGCACAAGTCAGCAGAAGGGTAATTAAGAAAGGGCAGGTTACTAAGTCATCTTTGTGGGTGACTTGGTGCTTTATATTTTTGACTTTAATCCAGTGTAAAATGCCAGATGATGTGTGTTGGCCTTCAGAAGAGGCTGCCTTCTGATACAGAATTTGAAGTTCATTGTTCCTCAGTTGCACGGAAACTTTTTTCCAAAAGATGACTCTCTGATCTCTAGTTTTGCAACTGCAAACATAAGGACTTGTGAAGTAGCGGAGAAATCAGTATCTTTCTTCTTTAGGGAGACTCCAGGTATAAAAGTGCTTTAGGTTTTGTTTTAGGCCAGAACTTTTACCAGTGGAAGAGGACATAGCTACATAGGCATCACTATCATTGTGACAATTTCCATCTGGTAGAAACTGTTCCAAGTTTAATCCAATTACTTCAGTATCTTAGCCTCTAGGGCCAGGGTTCTTAATTGCTACAGACAAGCATGGTATAGAAAATAAAAGAAAAAAAAAAGATAGTTTAGAGCAAGAAAATAGAATCAGGCTACATCATCTTGGGTTAGTTTTGAAACCAGTGGTTGATTTGCATGTGTGTATTCAACCTCCAGTGTGTGCACACATGGGGATCTTGTACTGGACTGTTTAGAATCTAAGTGGCATTCTCTCTAGGAGTTGGGGATTCAGGCTCACCTGCCTTCTGTATGTCTTCTAGCTCTGCCAGGACTTCAAGAGAATTAAAGGCTGAGGTAATTGCAGACCTCCCTCTACTTCCAGAAGGTCTCCCAAAGCTATAGGAAGGAAGAGTCATAGTGGTTTTGACTGTATACACTTTATAGTGAATTTTTTTAGTTAGTTCTCAAGCCTTAAGAGTAGTTCTTTTACTATTTGTTCCTTTGACTATTTAAAGAAGTAGAAATTTGAGAAGGTTATCAAATCTGGGAGGTACCCTTGGCAGCAATTCTGCTGGGAGATTCTGCTCTTACGTAGCAGTTATCCCTTTTGTACAAGGCCCATTCCCCTCATGACTAGGGACATGATCCTCTCCTCTAATCCCATTCAAACTCAGGTAAAACCTCAAACTGGGACCTGAAAATACAGGCCTGAATTAGTGTGAGGCAACCTCCCAGAGCTGCTGGCAGTCTCAGGATTGAGATGGCAAGGAATGGAAACACATGGCACAAAAGTTCCTGGCACAAGATTGCTCTTCAGACTTTTCTGCACCAGTTCATTTCTGGCATTGTCCATCCTTTTTACAGTTCTTGAGAAACTTAATGCTCTCTGACCAGCCAGAGTGCCTTTGGCTGACCTTTGCCATGAAGTTGCTTGCTCTGACCTTGACTGGTGTGCTGGTACTTGTGTGAAAACTATTGGGATCTTCATGGATTCCTGAAAGATCAGATTCACAGATCGAAGAATCACTTTGTGCTCCTCATTGGCATCAAATGTGTGCATAGACAAATCTTTTCCCAGTTCTACAGTGATAAAAGAGTTCTGTTTATTCCTCTGTTGTCCGGAGTGAGAGCAGCTTGTTGTGGCAGGACAGCTGCAATCATTATCCACCAACCTTGGGCACACATCCACTGGATCTGGATTATTCCCTGGCGGACCTCAGGAGGAAAATATGTGGGGACAGTTTATCTCTTTCTTTGTCTGTCTCAAGAAAAAGTGACCTGACCCCTTCGCAGCTGTCCTGCTTCAAGATGTGTCACCCAAAGAAATTCCACAAACTACCCATATTTCTTACTACTGTGAAGTTCCTGTCGGTCCAAACGCTAATTGAGTGAGCATTTAAGAACACTTGTGACTGCTTTCTTTCAGACTGCTGTTAAAAGACTCCTGCATGAGCAGAGCATGTCTCAGCCAGAGGTGGAACACTTCTATACAATACATGTCAAAGAATTTCAGTTCTTGTAGGCAAATAATATTTCTTTGTCCATGGTAATTGGGAGTCATGTCAAAGAGCTGACAAAAGTATGGAAAGCTAATAGACTTACTTCGTAACTGTTTCGTGCATTTCTTAACTATTTCCCAAGGCAGTGTGTAAGTGTAAAAATTCATCTTAATTTATCCTCCATGCTAAAAATCCTTCACAAAGCCCAAAACTCTGGGATGTTTACAGTTAAGAGAATACCACATTGCTGGAGTTCTTGCTGGTTTTGGTGCCAGAATGTTTTTAAAATACTGGATTATTAGAAACAGTTAGCAAAGAGCTACAGGAATTATTTGGGAGCAAGAAGAAAATGCACTACAAAATAATAGAGTGTCCATTTTAGCTTATGTGTAAGGTGCCTAAATTACAGAGTAAACATACCTTCAGTGGCAGAAATGAAAAATAAAAAGGGCTTGTTAATTCTTGTAACTTTCACCACTGTATTGGTGTCTTAATCTGTCTGATGGTAGTTTCCAAATCAGAAACAGGCTTGTAGGGGTACAGAAAGGGTTGTGTGCCCTGTGAAGGTGATTTTACCAATTGTAATAAGCTGCCAAGGGGATTGGTTAAGTCTCCCCCTCTTAACATCTTAAAATCAAGGCAGGATACCCTTGTGAAAAATCAGCTTCAGTAAAATGAAGTTATGAGGCTTACTGTGAAGATAACTGGGAGATACCCTGTGTTAATAGAGCAGTAGATACTAGACACAACTGATAAAATTTTTGGATCTCTGACTCATTTCCCATGTGATGCTGTAACATAACAGGATCATATTGAAAAGCATGTATTCACTTAACAGCAGGAAAAGGAGTGATTAATATAGTTTGTTTCTTCTTTGTTGTTTCATCATCATACTTGTTTCCAAGTTTCCATTAACTACAAACAAAGACCAAATGTGTCTTTTCAATAATCAGATATTAAAAAAATTCTTAGTTCTTCTTCCTGCTCTCTTACAGGCTGTGGGATATCGAGTGTGGGGCATGTTTACGAGTACTGGAAGGCCATGAAGAGTTGGTGAGATGCATACGCTTTGATAACAAGAGGATAGTCAGCGGGGCATATGATGGGTGAGGCTGTCAGTGCCATCAATACCCTGTATCTTCCTCTCTGTCTCAGTGTCTCATGTCCCACTTTGCTGTATCTTCCTTATAAATATTAGACTCTGTCTGTCATACCAAGAGGACCTTTTCGTGGCTAGTAAGTCAGGACCGTGCTGCAAAGTATGCCTTTTTTCATCTTTTTGAATAAGTCAGTGTGATTTGATGTGTCTGGTCCAGTTCTTTAGCTTGTAAGAATATCTGACCGACTCAACCTGAAGCCTCTTTTAGCTGAACCACTGTTAAGAAAAATCTTTCCCATTGGTCGTTATGTCTTCTGGACCATTTGCCATTACAAACTAGGTGTCTGCGTTCTCACATGTTTCTGTAAGTTATTACCACCTGCTTTTTCAGTGGTTTACATTGTTGACAGCATGTTTTCACTCCCATTAAGCTCTATAAGCTTTACAAAGGGGAAATGCAAGAACCAGGTCTCAAGAGCAGAATTGCTGTATTTTCCTTGAACTGGTATATTAGCTAAGTTGTACTAACAGTTAATTTTTTTCTCCAAGCACTTGCTCTTTTCTCTTTAACAGAGCCATGGTGTTTGTCTATTTTTTCACTACTAGGAAAATTAAAGTATGGGATCTTGTGGCTGCTTTGGACCCCCGTGCTCCAGCTGGAACCCTCTGCTTGCGAACCCTTGTGGTAAGAGCTTTTGGTAGGGGTGCTGGAGGTGGCAGAAAAGTGTGCTTGATCAGGGCTGTCTTGAGCCATAAAAATTCAGGTCAGTTTAGCCCCTGTCTGCAGAACCTAAAAAATATTTCTAGGGGTGTGGCTTCTTTGGGTGTCCAACTTTAAAAAAAATAT
>NW_010107201.1:0-44147 GCF_000699245.1 Pterocles gutturalis | reverse complement strand
TTTTCCAACCTTAATGATTCTGTGATTCACTCAGGACCTGAAACATTTTTACCATAGTCTTAACAGTCTGTCTTCTTGAATATTCTTTTCTGTGTAAGTTACAACATGTATCCCTTCTCACTCCCAAATTTCCATTTGTATATAGGTTTTAGGTAGGTAACTCTTGGAGAAAAATCAACTAAGTCACTGAGGAAAAGCTTGCGTTCCTAAGGAGAGAGGATGTCTCCACTTGTGCTACTGTTGTAATTCTGAAAAATCAGTCCCTTTTTTTTTCATTGCTGACACTAAAGGGATGTTTCATTATCTACGTAAAACCTTAGATTGAATTCTGGTGTTTTCTAAGTGCTGAATTTCTCTCTGCCTTAATTTCTCAGCATATAACTCTGTAGGCTTTTCAAAATTAAGGATTTCGTCCTTCAGTCACAGGGTTTGTTTTCCTTTGCTTTCTTAGCTGCTGGTGCTTTCCTCTAAGATTCCACTTGTTCTACCCAAAAGTTGCAGTGAGTTATTATTTTGAGGCTGGGGCTTGGAAATACTTAATGATTTGTCAGTGCAGCTGAAATGTCTCTCTCCAAAACAGTACCCAACCCATTCAGTTCACAGCTCAGTATTTTTAGCACAAGCTGCTTACAGTTCCATGTCACCTTCTCTGTAGCAGCAGCGTGGAGTTCCCTGTGCGTGTGTTAGGAGTGCTCCCTTTTGCAACCTAATCTATTTGAATAACTTCATAATTCTGATGTGAAATTATGAACGCAGCAGAGGGCCATTCATTTTAAATCTCACCCCTACTGGCTGGAGAAGTATCTATATCTCTTTATATTACTTCCTTTGCTGTCCCCTGTGCTGGGCACTTGTACCCTATTTTCCATGGACTCCAAACAGAACTTGCCAACTAAGAAACCTGAAGTTCTCTGGCACATTCTTCAAATTGGTTGTACTTTTTCTTGTCACTCTTATTTCTTTCAGAAAGAGCATGGTTTTCCTGTTTGTTTAGTGAGGTTTTTACAGCTTCTGTAAATATCACCATTCTTCACAGTCCCTATGGGATTTGCCTTTGACTCGGGGTTAATTTGGGTTATGAAATTGTGACACCAAAAGCACACCCTCATGTTGTTTTCTTCCTGGTGTGCTTTTGTTCAGGAAACATGCATGTGAGGGTAGGAGTATTTCAGTGATGAGAGCACAACTCCCTGGCATACATGTAGGATGAAAAGTTACTAAGGAGAAGAAAGAAGATGAAAGTTGAAAGCAACAAGGGATGTCACACTGTGTGCCATTTGCTGCAGCATGTGCACTTGCCCTCCATCACGTGCCAGAGCAGCTGCACAAATGCTCCATCCTGTTGGTGAGATCTGAGCCAGACCTTAATGCTTTAGAGTCACATTTGATCCCATTAATACCTGGTTTGGGACTGCTTCCCTTTGCCTACTGCTCACAAGTTGTTTTGTATCATCTCGTTATCTCCTAACTGGCAATGCACTGTTTGTTTTTTTTATTCCAGGCACATGTTGAGGCTCGGGGTTTTTTTTCCCCTCTTTTATCACGTCTGTGAAAGTCAAAATGCTCCGTGGCCGCGCGGTGTCTGTGGGCTGAGGACTCTGTAGGATTTGCATGGCCTTGGCACATGGTTTGCTGTCTGCTGGTGTGATGGGAGCTGTTGGGCTGCACGGGAAGTTACAGGCTTCAGTCCCCGTTACGCTCAGTAAACCATCCATCTTTTCCTCATCACAGATATCATTAGCTATTATGTACTGTTTCAGTCACTCCACAGGGGTGTCGGATCCTCCACTGAATTACCAAACAGGTCCATTTTCCCCAAACTTCAGTCCAGTTTAACCCCTTTTCTGACTACATGGCAGGTTGCTCACAGATCACTGCTGCACAGCAGTTTTAGTTGGATTTTGACTTTGTCTCTGCAGCTACACCCCGCTCTGTTCTGTTCCCAAATTAGGCTTTTGCCCCTATTGCCAAATGTTTTGCCCCTTCTTTCCAAACAATACTCGTAAAGTGGGGAAGCTGCAGGGGCATGGTTGGTTTCCCAATAGCTGTGGTGTGTTAATTCGATGCAAACCTTCAAGCCTTGGCCATGACCTCTGCTGCAAAGTGTATGTGGCTCGTGATGCAGAGGACAGGGCAGGCTCGGGTGTGCTCAAAAGCCTGTCACTGTGTGCTGTGCTGGATTGTCAGCTGCAGGCACCTTATGGTCTCTATTGCAGGGACTGGCCTGGGGCAGCAGGGATGCCAGCATTGCTTCAGTGGCTCTGGGACCCCCAGATACCCTCAGTTCAGCCCCAGCCTGCAAGGAAGCAGTGGGAGCAGGTGGAAACCCCTGGTGTTGCTGGGGTAGGTGGGGTATTTGTTGTGGCTTTCAGGCTGGTGCCATATCCTGGTGCCAGTCGATGCTGGTAGCTCTGCACGAGCAGTGGTGGGAAGGAAAGGAAACAGAGCCTCCCTGTGGTATTGCAAGTACAGGACCAAGTACAGCGCTTGTTTTGGCACTAATGTTACTGGTGGTATTTGCACGGAGAGGGTTTAGTGGGAATGTGGTGGTGTGTACTGGTCTAGGCAGGTATTGTGGAATGAGGCTATTTTCCAGTATGCAAGGAAGGAGGATTCATAAAGCAAAGCTGAGCTTTCAAATAAGCGCAGCAAGAAGCTTTTGCAAGGTTATCAAAGTCTTCAATGCATGTTCTGGGATCTCCAGAGCCCTCTAAAACATTAACAAAACCTTTGTTGTGACAATTCAGTGCTGCTTCTGACTTTGTCCTGAGCTGGAAAAGCAGATGCCTCAAAAAAGTGAAGGAAAAAAAAGCTGGATGCTCACCCCAGATGTTGTGTGGAATGTAGAATAATTTGGTTTATCTCAGCGGATTTATTGCTGTGTGCATGTGTGTATGCGTGTGTATGAGAGAGTGAGATAACAGAGCTTTTGTGAGTGGCTGTTCAATTTAGGCTAACGAGATCCTTTTTCTCTTAGAATTTGAAACAACAAGTGACAGCTGTGGGACTTAAAGATCTATGAGGGTTGGAAGTTATAATGGTTACACCAGAACAGGAGGTGTATATATTGGACAGGCGTATTTTGTTCTGGGGGAATAAATATACATCGTGTTATATGAATATTTAGGGATATTAAGGAAAAGTAATATCAATTTCCTTGAAATAAATAGTACAAAATGAGAGGTGGGAGTTGCAAGAGACACAATGTATATAAGAGGGATACAATACAAAATAATGACTTTATCAAGATCCCTAGATCATGGAATAGAAAGTCCCAGCAGACTTTTCTGGCAGGTTACCTGTTAAGGAATTCACAAACCAGGCTGTTTACTTACTGTAGAGCAATATTTGAAACTCTTTTTGATAAAATAGAAGATTATCTCTAACATTACTGGGGAGGTCTCAAAAGACTTGAAATAAACAATTTCCCTTTAATATCCAATTAAAAACAATACCTGAGACATAGAAACAAATACTTTCATTCTCAGAAAACCACTTGAGCAATATTATCAAAGAAAATCCTTGTTTCTACATAGTTGCTTTAAAATGAACACAGTGAGCTCAGCCTCAGGCTCCACACAGCCAGCATCACCGCGTTTGCTTGTGCTGCGGGACCTGATGCTCATCCCCCTTGCTGGAAAGGCATTTGGCTTGTGTCATGGAGCTTAACTGCTCTTCATTAGTTGTGACACTGTAAAATTGTCTTGTGTAGTACAGAAATTGCTTTTAAAAAAGTTGAAGGGGGGTTAAATAAAAATGAAATCTAGTAATATTTCTGGCTTTAGCTGTAGGATTTTCTTAATTTACTTTTCTATTTAAAATTGAAGACATGATTTTAAAAATTTTCTTTTATATAAAATGTGAAAATATTCAGGAGAGCAGAAGTTTTAGTCTTTTGGAAAATAACGTCTCCTTACCAACTCAGTTATCTAATAGCAGCCATTCCAGGCTATTAGGTGGTTAACGGGTGTGCCAGAAGAAAAATGAAACATTGTCAAGTGTTACAGCTGGAAGTGAGGGGATTGCAAAAGAGTTGTGCTTTGGGTCTGTGACATTTGGAGTGTATAGTTACATACATATGGTAGGAGGAAGAAAAAAAAGAGGATGTTTGAAGAGCCTGTGTGTTTTTTAACTTCTTCAAAAAGTTTCTGCTGCTTGGTCATTAATAACTATGTAATTTGTATGACTGAGAATGACTGAGTCATCTGTACTGGCGAGATTTTTAGGGTGGTGACAATTTTGAGCCTGGTGTGTTCAAACAGACTAGTATGACTTAAATACCCCATCCTCTTGAATTTCCATTACAGCTGGATATCTTTGAGGTCCTTTAAAGTTTTATTCCAAGTCTCTCTCTTCAGACTCTTTGATCAGTTACAGCTTCTTCCAGCCTGTGCCCCCTGCTCCTGCCTCCGGAAGGCGGGAGGAACTTTTGCCCTTGAACATCTGTGACATGGATCTGAGAAAGCGGGTCCTCGCCTCTCGCACTCCAGACTCGTGTGATTCTCTTGGCAGATGTCAAGACTGAGCAGAAGTGTTAACCATGTCTTGTGTGGTGTTGTGTAATCCAGGATTTGTGTGAAAGGCAGAAGGCTGAAGTAATTTCAGTAGTCTTATGTGCTCTGCTCCTAGCTGGCTGATCAACTCCCTTTTTCTGAGTGAGCAAAGCCCTGAAAATGGCAAAGCAAGACAGTTTTCTTGTAACACCGTGATAACCTTTCAGCAGATTGTATTTAGTTTTCAGCTCCTACCTCTGTGCCTACTGCTGCACCTCACTGAGGTTGCTTTTGGAGAGAGAGAAAATGCGCTCTGCTTGCAGAACAGCTGCAGGGGGTTTGGGCTTCCTGTGTCCTCAATAATGTGAGTAACCTTTATAATCTGAGAATGGATGTGTGATTTTGCAACAACACCTACAATGGAGAAATCCATGGGTGTTGCTGGGCTGGCAGGCATCCATATGCCCCTCCAGTAGTCGCTGCTCTGGGACTTTCCCTTTCCAGCCTCAGTTTCTGCTCTTCCTGTCGATTTACTCCAACGCTGAAGCTACACACTGGTACACACTGGTGGGATTGTTCTTCAGATGAAGGTTGCAACTGTGTAGATAGTGTTGACAGGGATTTTCTGGGGCTTTTTTTCTTGCTTCATTTGTGTAGACTGTATTTCTGTGACTCTTCAGAAGAAGCACCTGGGGCAGTTGAACCAGAGGACCTGTGTGTCCCCAACAGGATTTTATCACCAAGGAAATGTAATTAATGAACTCTCTCTTAAGTCTTCCACTCTGCCCTGGTTGCTTGTCTGTGTAATTGCTAGGTGCACTCTTCTAGGAAGCCCTAAACTGGCTATTTGCTTCTTTTGAGAATGTTATTAATTAAGCAGGTATTTGTGTTATTGGCTTGAACTTTATAGCTGCCCTTGACACTCCAGAGAGTTTGTACAGTGATCTAGATATTGTTTATACGTGGCAGTCTTTTTTTAATTACCTTTGATCCTCAGTTTTTAACAGTTCCTTCTGATCTACCTGTAAGCCGGACAGAAGGATCGTACAACTGGGAGAGTTTAATTCTGGCATCAGGCAGAGCTGAATAAGCTATTAAAATGTTTACTCGGGAGTTATTTGCCCAAATTAATAAAATGTGAGAGCAGCTGTACAGAAACAATGTAAAAATACAGCACAAATTTGGAAACCTCTGCCCTTGGTGCCCCCGCTTCAAATGGAGTGTTTCAGAGGAACACATGGCAGTTAACCAGCATACCAGGGACAGGCAGCAGCACTGCTGCGGGGGGGCGAGCCTCTAACAAATGCTCAATTTTGATCCTTTGGCAACACCTGATGTTAATATCCCTGCAAGTCAAAGTGGTCGGTGATGTTCCTGAGGCTGCTTCCATCCCCCCTCCTATGTGATTTGTATAATTTTTGGAAGCGATGGGTCACTTGGTTGTGAAATGCCTCTGTCATGTCCTCAAAGGGTTAAACATGCCAGGTTTAGTGATGTTGTGGCTGGGTGGAAGTGCCATGGAGAGGTCTGTGATCCCAAACCATGCTCTTTTAGTTGCACACATGATGCAGCTGTTGATTACTGAGGAATTATGTGGCTAGCTAGGGCTGGTGGAACCAGAGCCTTTTGCCATGGCTCATTGCCCGAAGAAATTGTGGGTGGCAGGAAGATCTCGTGTGTTGAGGCAGGGAGGGAGGACAAGAGTGCTGAGGACCTGTGTGGAATTTGCATGTAGGGTTCATTTGTATGTCTCACAGAGCACCATTCTTATTTATCATTTCCAAACCTTTCATCAGCAGTACTTCTCTCAGCTCTTGCCTCCCCGCGATTTCCTCGCAGCAGATCTTTGAGCAGAAGCAGCGTTGCTGCTGCAGTCTGCTCAGATGCCTGCTCGCTGCTCTGAATCGCCTTGATTCTGAGTCTTTTACCCAGCATTTTACCTGTTGACTTCAGCTTCTCCTGATCTTTAGGAAAAAGATCCCAAGGATGGTTTGCTGCTGGCTGTGCCTTTGCAGAAGTGGTCACCTGTCTGAATGTCTCCCTTCTCTTTGTCTGCAGGAGTTGATTTAAACATTTCCTTGGATGGGTTTATTGCAACTGATTTTTATTATTGTTGTTACGATTGTTCTGAATCTGCATCACCTATATCCTCCGCCTTTTTCTTGTTATTTGTTTTTTGTTACACAAGCATTACTGCCCTTGATCAGGCAAGCATAGTCTGATCTGAAACCTGTGCCAGACACCTCGGGAGAAGGTGCAGAAAACCTGAAATGAGCAGTTATTCCAGATCATTTGTGGCTGTCCTACCTGGGGATGTTAAGACTCTGTATATACAGCCCAGAATGGTTTTTCAGTTCTGTTGAAACCAGTGTGAGAAGCTCCACAGACTCCACTAGGATGAGGATTTTGTTGGCAATTTGTGCCAGTGCTGGAGGTTAAGATGGTAATTTTTCTGGAAGACGTGCTCTTACAGCCTGGAGACTTTGTAGCTCTATAGCTTTGAAGATACAGCTCCCTCTGTTCAGTCAATATTATCGCGGTAGGTTACAGGGATCTCTCAGCAGAGCAACCTTCCCGGTGGTTATGACCTATTCTGTCCTTCCTGAGTGGCATCCATTGATTTTGTCACTCTGCCACGCTCAGGAAGTGCCTCTTTTGTCAAAGCCTTCTTTTACTGCCAGGTACTCAGACTCGTCTGTTTTAGCACTTGAGCTTCTCATATTGTTACTAGGCAGTGTTTTGGCAAACAAGATGCTCTACCTATAAACCCATTCAAATATCTGAACTACTTGTCCCTTAAAAGTGAGCCCTCGCCTGCGCTAGGAGGTGTTTATCAACCCCTCAGTGACTGGTGTACACAGGAACTAGTGACTGAGTTATCTGCCAGGAGCATCCTTCAGTTGGTATCATCAATTCCTGTATTCCTCACCTTCAAGCTAACCAGACTTGATTTGACACAAACCCCATGTGTCTGTAGTCTAAATCCGGATGATAGATCAGGGAAGATTGTCCACAGTGGCTCTGATTAGCTCGTGCTTTTTAGCTCGGTCAGCGCTCCTGGTTTTGTAACAGGGGTTGTGGTTCCTTATGTGTAGGAGAGCTAGTCCACACAGGCATTTGTTCATGCAGGCTTTCCCTGCTGTGCTTGGTTATAGTGAAAGATGCTGGGTGTTAAAATGCATTTAAGTAGTGGTAATGTTTGCACAAAATCCGAAGACAGTTCCTTACGTTGCCTCCTCCTTTCCCACATCTCCCTCTTCATTCAAAATCACTGATACGCTTCTATTCAGGAAATAGCAATTAGGCACATTCATCCTGTAAGGCAGCAAGCTCCGGATCAAGCAAAACGCTGCACGTCTGCGAAATCCCAGGTCACACAAGGACTGCCAGTCCCACGGCAGCAGCCCGTGTTGTCACGGTGCTCCGGTGGTGCTGTTTGCTGCCTGGCTGCACGGGGGATGCAAAGGCAGCTTTCCCATGGCAGCTGCCGGTCCTCATCACGTCTCCATCCATAATGAAACCGCGTGTCAGAGCGCTCAGGAGCGTTGCAAAGGGTCTCATGTTTTGCAGTACAGACAAGCCCAGGTGGCAGAGCTGCCTCTAGCTGCAACCAGCTGAATAAAAGGGAAACCCCAGACTCCTTCTTTCTTGCTGCTCTTCCACAAAAGTGATTCCAGCCTCTAAGAAACCCTGGTGTTGTCTTCAGCTGTTCCTCTTATCTGCGTTACCGTTACAGTGAGACTGTCACTTAGCAATCTAAATACTGTAGTCTTATAATTGGATATAGTTGGAGAAAAAATGAACAAGCCTTTTTTTTTTCTTGTAAGTCCCTAATGAAGATATTGCATAGCCAAAACTAATCTGTGGGGGTGTTTTTGGGTTGTTTTTTTTTTTTGGCCAACTTTATCAGTCACTCTAATAAAAGCTGATTTTTTTTCTTGCAGTCTTGCCCCAGTTACAACCTGAGACCGTCATGGGTGTGTTACCCATGTTATTATAGCAATACCTCTACTTCTGCATAGATAGATAAATCAGTGGAGAAGTTTCCTTGCAACATATTTTTCCTAAACTGAAGCCCCTGCCCCCTGGTGCCTCATCCAGGTTTGCCAGAAACATGTTTGGCAGCATCCTGGAGAAGGACTCTCCTTTCATTTTCCCTAGATTACTGCCTAGATTACATCTTTCGATGACATAAGAAAAACCTCGCAGATGCCTTCTGCATTTAAATAAAGAGCTTTCTCCATGAATTTAAGACTCCATTAGCTTACTTTTTGTGATTCAGTAGAGAGTTATATTTGGTTTGTTTTGTCCTCAGAGGGCAGAGCAGATGGCAAACCCTCTGTGTCGAGTGAGGCACTGAGCAACCCACAGTGCCTGCTGCTTTCTATCTTGCTAACCAGAATTTGGAGAAAAGTTGCGCTCGCTTTTCTCAACCTTGCTCCCAGAGCTTTTCGTGGAAAACAGTGTTAGCAGAAACATCCAGTGAATCTCACTTAATAGCAGCACCATTTCTGCTGCTACTCAGGCCAGGGAGATAAGTCCAGTTTAGAATAGCTGAGGACATGAGGAAACATCAAATATCACGAGCAGAGGCATCCTTATGAGACAGACACTCACAAGTGTCCAGTTTGGCAGCTGAGGGACAAATACATCATTAGAAGTGAAGGCTTTGACTGAAATATAAGACAAGTTTAGAACATTTCAAAGATTCTTAAGTGACAGTCTTTTAGTAAACGAATTATCTTGATCCTTGATGAATTTCAGTATGTGATAGAGCTCGACCACTTTCCATGGCATACAGAGTTTGTCATTCCTTTTGTGTCGCTGTGTTGGTTTGTTCCATGGAATAGGTGCAGGCAGGACTCCATTCCAGCTGTAGGTAAGCTTACGCTTTTCCCTGCTTCGGCAAATTGTTAGGAAGCTTCTGTTAATGAAATATTTGCTTTTATTATATTTGCTTTTACTTCTCCTACAGAGAAAGTGTAACAAAGCTGGCAGGGTATCGGATGCTGCAGTACTCTGCCTTTGCTTCTTGGAAGAGGTGCCAGATGGATGCTCCTTCCAGAGATGCAGGCACATTCCCTTTCAGAGTAAGTGGGGCTGCAGAAGTGGGAGAAGGCAGTGGAAAATGGGTGATGTAGAGTTCCATTGTGTTGACTTTCTGACATTCCTTTCCCTTATCCCCTATTTAGAAGAGAGTTTATCTGATGTTGGCTGGAGGTCAAGACAGGTGCAGGCACTAGCTGGCAGGTAGGAATTATTACCAGAGATGCTCCAGCATTCAGAGTTTACCTGTGGGATAAAATAAAGGCCAGTTCAAAGCTCTCCTTTCTCTGCCTCTTTGAATTCTTCGCCTTTTTTTTTTTTTTTCTTTCTGTCCTAACATTAATCTGGCTGTTTCACCATCATCCATCTATTCTCCTCCTGCCTACACTCTGTATCTTTTTAGCAGCAGTTGTAGTCTGTGAAATCTATATAGAACCATGATGAGAATTCAGAATGAGCCAGCCCCATTCTGTACTCTTTTTTTTTCCATCCTGCTGCTTCTCCTTCATTAATTTCTCATTCCTTTTTTTCTTTCCTTCTGCCAGTCATTCTTTTGCATCCAGTTTTCCATGTTGCATCTAAGCTGGTCCTACTTTGAGCAGGGAGCTGTACCCGGTGATGATCTGTATCATTCTGTTCATCCTTTAAATTGCAGAGTCCGCCACCAGCGTTGCTAATCATAACTCTTTCATGTGGAAATACCCCACATTTTCATGCCACTGTGTGAAAACAAACCCCTCACACCTGGAATTAGTCCTGTACCTACCTGGTGTCTTGGTTTACCAACAATAATGTTAGTTTGATGCTGTGCATCAGCATTTATATCATAGCGGTTTTTGTATGGCTCTGGTTAAAATTTGGGCCTTTGTATGATGAAATTATCATGTCAGCTGAGTGCTGATGATAGTCGATGTATGCACTGATAATCCATGATAGATTTGACGTAACTCTGCTTAGCTGCACTCAAAGTGCAGAATTCATATTTCTTGAAGTTACTGTTGCTGAAAGCACACAGGCAGTGTCACAGCAGATGAACTGACAAGTAGCAACTATTTAAACCAAGGTAATTTTATTGTGGATCAAGACCTTAGTTCAAAGGTACGGGGTTATCTATTCTAAATCAAGCAGGGTCAGGATTTTAGTGACTGAATTTCTGTGGATAGGTATTATTTTTCTTATCTGCATTGAATGCTGCTGTGTTCAGTTGGTGGCCCTATTGATTTCTGTGATTTTGTTCCTAGTGTGAATCACTAATCCATGGGAAAAGGCTTCAGAATCTGGTCTGACAAACAGAAGACAGCAGTAGAGGCTTCCCTTCTGCCCTCCCCACCACCCTTGATTTCGAGACTGATGGCAATTTCCTCTGAAACTTAAATATCGGCTGTGTTTAAGGTTGCAGTTCTTCCAGAGTCTCCTCACTCACACTGCTTAGACCAAGCAGTTACCTTAAAAGCCCTAAGCCCCTTACTTAATACACATTCTTATTGAAAAATCCGCCTCTGAACACACTCAGCCTTGAGTGGAAAGGTTCAAGAAACTCAGTAAGCAGACAAGGCTTGGAAGCTAGGGGTGATCCCATCCCTTACACAGCTCCAGTAAGAACATCCCAGTTGTATAATTGTGTGCAAATGGCACTGCTGCTGCCGGGCAAAGACACTTTTCCCCAGCAGCCCTGTGCTGCTTATCCTCTTTTTTTGAGGTGGGGGGGTGGGTCTTGCAGCAACGGCAACGTTGCAGCAGCATTTCGGTCTGACATTCATGCAGCTTTAGGAACTGTGTTTTGTTAACTGCTCTCTGAGCTCTGCTCTTTTTACATAACAGATTCTCAGGTTAAAAGAAGCTGGGGGAGTAGAGAAGTGTTTCAATGATTAATATCACTGCTGGGCATCAGGATGCAAGATTGTTGCTGGAAGAGATTAAAAAAAAAAAAAGAAAAAAAGAAAAAAAGGAGATTGAAGCCATTTTTCTGCTGGATGTCCAAAGGAGAGAAAACCAGGTTTTTAAGGGTTTTGAGGAACCAAAATATAAAGTTAGGTATCTTCATGTCTGTGTGTATCTTCAGGTACATAGTTATTTCCAGATAAGCAACCCCTTTTTACTCTTGAAAGATGCTTATTATCCTATAGTGATTATAGAGATAAGTAATACTTTTGGCTTCAGAGAAATCTGTTCCTTTTTTATGGTGAGGAATCAGCATGAAAAAAAAATCTCTGTTTTTGTAGAAGCAGAGAAAAAAATCCTCAGATTGGACAAAGCGTGAGGAGCCAGATTCCTAGCGATATGCATAGCTGTAGTGGCCTTGAAAGCAGCGGTGCTCTGCTCTGGATTAGTTGTGAATGCTCTTGTGCACAATGCGAGGGAAACGATGGGTCCCATTTAAAATGGTGCCTTGCGAGAGAAACCTCCCCTGTGTTCTCAGTGGTTATCTGTGACACTGCAGAGGACCAAGAGATGGAAATGGACTTGCATGTGCAAACCTTCTTCCTGTTCCTTCCTTCTCATGCACATTTTCTGCAGTATGAAGTGGTTAAGAAGTCAGGAGTGACTTTTATTGATGTATTCTATTTTTAGCAAGTAATCAGAACCAATTTATTCTCCTTGATAGGGTGGTGTATAGGAAAGCAGAGGAGAGGCAGCCTCGGGGGATGTGAAGCATCTTTCTGAGGATGTTTCCCCTGATAGCCCAAATGTAATTTATTGAACTGCTTGTGGTGGTGTTTCTACTTCCCTTCCTTCATTTTGTTAAAGCCATGCTATTAAATATTGCTACTGATTTGGGTGCTGTTAAGATCAAAAGTATGGCAGGCTACAAGAATGTCATTGTGACTGTAGCCCGCAAGAGTTTTCTGTGGCACCATTCTCTACAGCCTACTTGTCCCGGAAATTTGAGTTAACTTCCAGGACAGGAAACCTTCTATAAAGGTGACAAACTCTCAAATGACTTTTCAAAGTGTTTATGTAGGAGTATGATGCCTTCTGATTACTTCATTAACTGCTGAACACCTGTGGACACCCTGGTGTTTTCTGCCATTTGGAAACTACTCATGGATGGGAGAAAGAAAATTGCTTGTACTGCGGTTTTGCATGGACCTGGGAGGTGTGGGGCTGCTCAGCTCTCTGGAGGAAAGGCACTGTTCTCTGCTTCATTACATTCATTAAACTTCATTACAGACCTTAAGTGTCTGCAGCAATCTAGGGAATCACTACTGCTCTGCGCTTCCTCTGCCAGGGTCGTTCTCTGAGCTCTAGTGCACTCTATGGTCCCACTGACCTAATCCAAAAAGGGTAAGAGATACTTAATCCAACAGCTTCTTTACCTTTTTTGCTCCCCACTAATCATGAAGGCCAAGTTCACACTCAGGTTAAAGACTGAGCTTAAAGACAGGTGCTGTGGGAATCCAGCCATTGCACAGAATTGATTTCACCTGCCCTTCCAGACCCCTGGATTCGCCTGGCCGCCAGCATCCCTCAACCCTGGCAGAGTTCCTCCTCCTCTCCAGCCTCACCTCTCGCTCTGAAGCTCCTCGTTTCTATGATAAATAACACTGCCCACATGCTTGAGCTTTCCCCCATCTGTCTAATAAGCAATCACTTAGTGCTGATGACAGGAACCTGCCTCCAGAAATCGATAGCTGATGTGTGGCAGCCCTCTTCAGGGGAAGGCAGCCCTGCATACAGATGAGGAGAGCACGTCCCTTGGTAGGAAGAGGATTTACAGACTAGCTTCATGTGGCTGGAAAAGAAAGGCCTTAGGAAAGGGTGCTATTAGGGGTGAAAAGATGGCATTGTGGATTTTGGTGTCAGGTGTAAGGGCTGAACAAATAAGGCATTGTAGGTTTGAATACGGAACCACCTAGCATGTGAGACTCGATGTTTTATTTAACCAATTGTTACAAAGGAGCTGGCATCAGTCTTCTGGGGTATGAGTAAGGATTGTGGGGCGAGCGCTGGAATGAATTCAAGAGGTGCTTTCCTTCTCAGCACACCTGGCGCGGTGTCTGTGGACGTACCACACTACTTGTTCGTGGCGTTACACGAGTCCCGGTTCTAGGCAGTTGTAATGATCCATTCTGACCTTTAAAAACAAATCTCTGCACGCTCACTGAAATAACTGTTTGAGATACTGGTCAGATAAGGTAGAAGGGGAGGGGAGCGAGCAAGCTGTGTTCCCCTCTCATAGAATAGTTTCTGTCAATACTTTGATGCCATTGGATTATTTCCATCTGGTTGAATGTGTGTTACAGTTGTGGAGGAAAAAACCTTTCAGTTTCCACACAGAGATGCATTCAAGCCTGCTCCTTCTGTAGGTCACACACTAATATTCCTTTATTCCTCCAAACTGACCTGATCGTGTTTGACATCGTTGGATTTTCTTTTCCCACTACTTTTTCTCTCTCCTCCTCTCTAAGCCATTTCCCCTCTACTTATCCTGCTGTAAAACTTTATTGTTCCCTTAGGTTGTGATTGACTCTCTTGCAGCAAGGTGATTTACAGCACTTTGCAAGGAGCGTGTTATATAAAAATGAATTGTATTCTGTTCTACAGTCTGGGGTGGGTGGTGTTTTGTTGGTTTACTTCCAGCTTTCCATTCTTCTTTCACCTTCTAACCTATTCTGTTGTACAAAAATAAATACTGGTATGAGTGTGTATTATCCACTCCAGATGAGATCTTGTGGACTTTCTGGTGGACTGTAGCAAACTATTTCTTTGTTCTGTGCAGTGTGGATTGATTTTGTTCTTGTGTCCTACATTTTTTCTTGACTTAGGGATCAATCTAATCTTCTCTAACTTTGCTGGTACTCTGTTCGGTTTTTCTCCAGTTCTCTGATTAGATCTGACTGGGGCATTGCTCCACAGTGACACGCTGTAATTTCATCCTCCTCCTTTTTATTTTTTCCCCTCTCGAGATACAGCACAATTTCCTGTGAGGTCTTCACAAGTGGTTGCCATGCTGTGAGCCCATAGTTCAGCTGGAAATAAGGATGTCCTGGGGCTGCTCTAATGCATATCAGTGCATATCTTAACCAACTCAAGGTCTCATGACTTACCAATAATTTCACTACAATTCCATCAGCTCTGTCTTAGATTTTGATTTGTTTTTGTTGGTTAGAGAGATTGGCATGTAAATATTTTCAAGTCCCTTGAAAACACTTTTCTCTGTGATATTACTGAAGAATATACTTTGTGTTACCTTGCAGTAATTGGAAGCAGTTGGGATTGCTCTGTCAAATTATACAGACTCTTTAAAGGCTGTTCTGAAGGATTTAAATGCACAGGGTCTGAGCCTTTACCTGGCTGTTCAGTTTCAGGGAATGGGGAAGATCACAATGACTGTATTTTATGCCCTGCACCATTCATTGGAGAGCTGCTCTGAGCAGCTCTTTGATAGCATAAGACAGCTAGAGCAGAAATATGTTTCCTCTTCCTTCGGCCATGCCTGGCTTGCAGGTGACAAAACAGCAGATATGGTGCAGATCATTGTAAATTATCCTCCTATATTTTTGCTTTTTAGTTATATACAAAGCTTTTTCAATAATATTTTTTATTTTGTTTCCATTGTGCTTAAAGCAGTGGGGTTTCATTCTTGCTAGGTCCTCGAGCACTACTGTAATGATTCTGATTGTTCGGAATAGTAAGATCTAAAAGCTAAGCCTCATCAGAAGCCACTTAAAGCAATTGGAAAGAACCTGACTTAATTAGCTTTGCAGCAGGCCCTTCTCCAAGTCTGCCTACCTACTAAATACAAAGTGACAGGGAAAAGCACTAAGAGATTATTTTGTTCTTTTCTCTCTTCTTTTTTGTTTTGGCCACCATTTGCAAGTGCCTACCTGTCCCAACCGTCTGTTTTCTCATTGCCACCTCCTTTTGGTATTATTTACGAACCACACACAAACCTGCGGGAGGTGTTTTCCTTTTCTTTCCCCCCTGCTGAAACCCTGCAAGTAAAGGCAACGTAAACCACAAGATTCTCCTTTGTTCACATGGCCCTTCTGATGTGCATAGTGGAGACTTCAAAGACAATTGTTTTCCTTCATTTAATTTTTTTTTTCATATCTTCTAGTACTTCTGGAACAAATACATTAAGGTTTTGGTCCTGCAAGTCAGTAAAACTAGTTGCATGCTTGCACGCTTCCGTAGAACCCAGAAGTGTAAGGGCCCATGGGAGAGCATCTTCTCTGCCAGCAGTTTTTGGATTCTGTTTCTGACACTGAAGTCTCAAGGAAGTTATTTTGGGACGTGGTGTTGCAAGGATCTTCCTTCAAATGCTTCAGTGGATGCACACTTACACATAGGCCTTAGATTGCATTTTCTTGCACTTCGGAAATCACTTACACCTTTTATTGTCTGCCATTATGACAGCGCAGTTCTCCTAAATAGTGAAAAAGGGCATGACTGGGCATTTAGGGTTCTTTACCAACTCTTGAAGACCTTATGAGCTCACTTTAAATGAGGTAGATTACATTTCAATACCAGGCTTTTCTTCTTCTTCTTTTTTTTTTTTTTTTTTTTTTTTTTTCGGGTGGGATAGTTACAGGAGGAGGCTCATTTGGTGGATTTTTGCTGATCCCAGTAGGATGACATTTTTGTCCTCTGTGACAATTTTTCTTACAGAATTCTGTTCCTAATGTCTTCGTTGTCTGAATTCAGCAGAGGACTTGTCAGAAATTTGTAAAGCAGATCCGGTTGCTCTGAGAGCACTGTATTTAGCTGTGCATTAATGCATGTAATGAATGAAGACTTGTTTGCATCCGTGAAGTAAGCAGAGATGCTTTGAAGATGTCCATGGAGCCAGCATATGGAACTGCTTGTCAAGAGTTAAGTCCTGTTATTTTCACTGAGGCTCATGCAATAAATCACCTGTCAGTGTAAAGCAGATTTTTTGATCCTCCCAAAGCGTGCTGTGTGTCTTTCTAGATGCAAGAGTAGAAAAACAGAGCTCCAGGTGAGCATCCTCCACACAAAACCAGGGACTGGCAGGTTTCTGTTGTTGGTAGCAAATTGACCATTCTTGTCAGTATTTTGCCTTTATCAGAGGAAAACCATGTTTCCAATATTTCATATGCTGAAACAGATGTATATGCAATCTCTGGGTGTTCTTTGTGGTGTTGTCACCGGCTGGACCTTTAGAGAAAAGGATTTGAGAAAGAGCATTTGGTTGGCATCGATAAGAGGGAGTGTACTTGACAGTCCTGGAGTGCTGCCTCTTGCAGTGTCTTTGGCTGCATGAAGTGGCTGTCACACCATAACAGCATGTAAAAAGGGTTCTCCTCGCAGCTCTTACCATTTCCAACACTCAGAATCAATCAGGCTGGGTAAAACACTGCTGTAGATGAGTTGAGAGACAGCTGCATGAAACCAGAACTCTCTAGATCTTGGATAACCTGATCGATGCCTTTCTGCTTCACCTTGGTGACCACAGAGAGGGCATCCCTAACAGAAATGGGAAAAAAAGCCTTTTAAGTTTTTGGGATAGCAGATTCAAAAGCACTGACTTGTAGGAGGTGATGGTGATCTGTAATCCTAGAAGGCGCTGAGCAGGAAGAAGGTTGTGCCAGGGCAGCGTGGACCGCTGTCTGGTGCTTCTGCAGAGGAGGTAGGATGGCAAAGACCATTTCCACATGAAGAGAGCAAGCCTCATCCAACTGCTTTGAGACAAGAAATCTTGCTGCTTTCAGAGACTTATTAGTGGAATTTAATTCAACTGCTGCAGAAAAGGAACTAAAAAATTCCCCTTAAGTGGATTTGTTTGCTGGCAATTTGATATGAAATCAGGGGACTAGGAACAGATGATTAGGGTATTTTTTTTTTTTTTTGGTGTTTGGTTTTAACAGATTAGGAACTACAAAATGCATAATACAGATTTCTGGCCTCATTAACAATTCCTCCAGCTTTATTTTCCCTGTCGCCCTGTAATGAGTAATGAATTAAGCTGGTATTAAAGCAAGCTTAACAAGCTATTGCTTTTTAAATTGCAAGTATCCCAATATGTCCCTGTCCTTATTATTAATTTTAAATAACTCTCATTTTTGTTGCTGCCTTTCTGTGAGAATTTTGCATAAAGTTTGTATTCATCTGCTTTCAGTCCTCCCAGCAAAGATGCAGTGATTAGACTCTCTCTGTTGCCAGCGTCCACAACATAAGAACAAAGGATGTTCCTAGGCAATAAAAGGTCAGAAATAATATGATCAAAGTTGGAAATCTAATTTAGAGGCAAGATAGTCTGTGAAATTCACTATTGCATTGAAGTTGCTGAAATTCCTGAAAGGCACTTAAAAATTTCCTGGCTATTAACAGCATTTGTAATTGAGCTGCTGAAAACAGTGGTGAGAGTGAGCCTGGAGTTTATCTTCCTTGAAAGCTCTGGCCACTTGGCTGTAAGGTTGAATCACTGGTCCTCTTCAACTGGCATCAGATTATTGAGGTCAAAAGACATTTTGGCGTGCAAAGAACTTAACATAGTTTGATCAAAGAAGGTGTGTAAATGTAGGACAGAAACAGGAGATTGTATTCATCATTCTGTTTTTAATTCCTCATAAAATAAGAAGAGGTGATGTCCAGCAAAGGTGGAAGATCACTTTTTTAATGATAAATGAAAATACTTGGAAATTTACTTACTTGCACTTATCTTAATGAAGATAGGAAAACTATTTCTGAATGTGCAATTTGGGATCCTGGGTTCCTCTTCTTTTTCCAAAGACTTTGGCATTGAGGATACTTAAGTTTCTTGAGTCTCTTCAATTCCTGAGTTTCCAGCACATAATAAAAATTTAAATCTTAATGTGCTAAGAATCAAAACACTTACAGGGTTTGGAAGATGGTTTCTATGTGGAATGTATTATTTCACTGTGTGCTGTAGAATTTACTTCGCCTTCTGTGAAGCATCTGCCCCTGTCAGAGATAAGTTACAAGAATAGGTGAATTGATGGTTTCATTTGAAATTTCACTATCTAAAAAGATAGTAGAACTGTCAGTGTGAAAAAGAGTATCTTTCTATAAATACAAATGAATTAAAGGCCAAGACTTTTAAAAACACAAGTGATTTTGGGGATGCTTCTGTTCTGTTGTGTTTAACCCCTGAGCCTCCTTTGAAGAGTACGGATGTCTCAAAAATTAGACACTTGTATCTTGAATGTTGCGTAAAGTTCTGGTGCCTCTCATCTGAAAAAGCCCAGGACTGTAAAACATGCAGAGACAGAAGGGTCAGAGATAGGGAATGGCTTCTGGGTGAGGGGCAGTTAAACAGAGCAGGTCTCCTTGGTCTAGGAAGCAGGTGGCTGAGGATGGACTTGATGGATTTTGTAAGCGTAAAATTAGGGGGTGCACAGAAAAAGGTGAATAAGGGATGGTTTCTTTAAGAGTATGTGGCTAAGCCTGTGGATGTTATTGCCACAGGACGTACTGTGGGCAGCAGGAGTTAAAAAATGAGAAAATTGGGAATAAAACCCATGAAAGGCTATGAAAGATGAAGATGGTTCAGACTCAGGCAGTGCCCAAGAGCTGGCGCCTGAAGCAGGGCTCGGTGGAAGTGTTCCTGTGTGCTGCCTCTGTCCTCATGCTTTTTCCTTTCCTCTGGTGTAGGATGTGGTCAGAGATTCACTGTTGTTGTGGATGGAGGCTTGTTCTGACTTGATGGGACCATTTCTGAGTAAACTACTGGGCTCTCATCCCCTGAGAAAGAGGCTGTGTAAAAACATCTCTGTTTAGGGGGGGAAAAAAATAGATGTTTTCAAATCCCTCTTTGCACTTCAGGCCGTAAAATGCCAGATTTCAGAGCATTAATTGTAAAGAATGTGAAGAATATCACCTTGCTCTGTGCCTGACCCCAGGAATATGGGATAGTTTGGAGATTAACTTATTATTTGCTGCAGGCATGAGGATTGGAATTTAGCCATTATTTGAGCAAAAGAGAATACTTTATGCCAAGTGACAGCATTAGGTGAGTGATGCCATTTTATTTCTTGATGTAAGTGTAATCGCATCTAAATAAGGTTTTACATTATAGAGCCTAACAATTTCAGAGAGGAGTCATTACAGATGATCAAGTAAATAGAATGTGTTTCGAAAGAAAAAAGCCCATGAGCTTGAGTAGTTACTTACCCGGTGGCTTAGTGCACGTAGGCAGAGGCGTGGTTATCCTGTCAGGCTTCTGTGTACCTGTCAGAGTGTGTTCTGTTCCACACTATACATATTTATACAATCAGACCAAAGACTTAAATGCGATGGAGCTGTTGCCGGCTGTGATATGTATGTGCTCTCTGATGGCAGGAATGTCTTTTGAAAAAGAAAAGCAATTGCTTTAAAATATGCACAGCGCAAACTTGTTTTGTCGTCACACCTTTGGGCAAGCACAAAAAAGGAGGGGTGGGAAGAGGAGAGGGAGGATTACTCTAGTTCTTTTCGGGAGAGTTCCCAGCTCTGTTCAACCTGGTTTGCCCTCAGGCTCACGGAGCATTCCCTGCGGAGCACCCAGCAGCCAAAATGCTCGGGAGAGTCAGTCTGCATGTGGCACCTGCTCAGGAGATGAACCCTTGGACTGACATCTTGCTCAAGGTCTGTGGTTCCTTCAAACTCCACTTTTCAAGAAGCGCAGGGTAGCAGAGTGTTTCATGTGATCCTGGGTGTTTTGTCCTGGGGTTTGGTTGTTGGCCTTTCACTCCAGAGGAGGATGATGCCTGTGCAGCGCATCACCTGCTTGTGTTCGAAGCAGACTCCATGCCTAGAATCACAGATTCACAGGATGGTTTGGGTTGGAAGGGACCTTAAAGATCATCGAGTTCCAACCCCCTGCCATGGGCAGGGACACCTCCCACCAGCCCAGGTTGCCCAAAGCCTCATCCAGCCTGGCCTTGAACCCCTCCAGGGATGGGGCATCCACAGCTGCTCTGGGCAGCCTGTATGGAGCCAATTAGTTTAGAGTTGGGGTTTTTGTGCATTGCAGCATCCCTGAGGTGTCTCAGCTGAAACTGGGCGATGTTGTGAAAGGTACAGCAGGAACACTTAGAGTAGCCTAGACTGTTTCTGTTGGAAGGGACCTACAATGATCATCTGGTCCAACTGCCTGACCAGTTCAGGTCTGACCAAGTTAAAGCATGTTATTAAGGGCATAGGAAGAGAATTTCTGCCCAGAAAAAATTAGAAAGGAGAATTGAGCCCTGTGAGGTTAGATAACTTGCCTAAGTATCAAACAGGGAACGTTTTCCAAAGACAGCTTTAAGACAAGATTTGAGTGTGATGAAGAGGCAGGAGCTTGTTTTGTGTTTGCTGTTGGGTGTAGGCAAAGCAATCTTGGCACAGCTGAACTGCTTCCTTTAGAGATCGAAGCACAGCATTGATCCCGAAGGCTCAAAGGAGTGCTTGGCCTGGCACCTCTCCTTGCACATTTTTCTGCACTTTCCTTGGGTCATTTGACAGGTTGCTCTTACTCACAGTGCACTCAGAAGAACCTGAAGCGGTGAATCTGCACTGGGGTTGTCAGCAGGGTTGTGGTTACAGCTCTGTACAAACGCTTCTCCCTGTTCTGCCTGGGTGCAGCCACTCTGGCCTCAAGCTTTGCAGAGCGCTGAAAATCCTTCCCATAGAGAAAAATATGCAAATGAGAAAAAAGGAAAAGTATCTTATAAATAAAGTCAGCAGGGATCATTAGTAGTAACAATTCAGCTCTGAATTTGCTGGGATGCTGGCAGAGGCGACCTGTTAAGTCTCCAGCCTGGCTCAGAGCGGATCCGAAGGCAGGGGGCTGCGCCGTGGGGTGGCAGTGACAGCAATCTGGGCAGGGTGGCTGGAAAAGCAGCCTCAGAGGCACACACACCGGGTCCAAACTGGCTCCTGGCAGTGTTCCCACCTGCCACTGATTCCTGTTAGTGCAGGATTGTGCCGATATTTGTTTGTCGACTTTCTGCCCAGATATTTAGATGTTAGTGTAGTCACCCCTTAGTGCTGCTGTCTCTGATTAGTTATTTTGGAGATTTTTATAGCCAGAGAATACATATTTGAAAGTGTGGTTCTGATCAGGGAAGTGACTAAGTGGAAATAACTCTATCCTTATTCCAGAATGGTTCCCTAGTGTATTTTCAAGATGTTTGATTATTTTGACAAATACAAGTCTTTACGCTCTTTCTCCCTGCAGACCATGTCAAACTCGGGAAGGGCGGCGTGCAGCCTTTTCTGCCTGGAGCGCCTGCTACTCTAACTGACGGGCACAGTCCTGAGTATGTGTTCCAGGGTCTCTATCACCTGCGCTGCTGTTAGAGACAGGAGGAATGGAGCATTATTTTGCCAATCTCACAATTAGATTTTTGGACTGTCAGGGGAGAAAAAGCCCATGACAGAGTTGTAAACTGCCCGATAACTGAACGAATGCCGGCTCTCTGCTGTCACTTCTTTGCAAACTGATTGCTCCGGTGCTGGGCCTGCTGGCGCTCGCAGGGTTCAGCGTGGGCCCACGTCAGCAGATGAGGGTAAGAGGTGCGTCAGAGCGGTGCATCAAATATGTGTCTGTGGTGAACAATTTACTTCTTCCTCCATGTGTGATCGTCTCGCTCCTGTCACAGAGGCTGCTATTTGTGCCTGTTATGAAGTCTTGTGCTTCTGGAGAACGAGCATCCGTGTCCAGCAGTTACACTGGCAGTAGGCAGGGCAGGAGACTCCATCCTCTGCTCTTTTTTCACTCCTACCCCATGCTGCTCCGGCACGCTGAGGCTTAGCTGCTGCATTGCTGATTTGAGATGGAACTGAAATGTAAAATATCAATTTCAGGCTGGATTTCAAGCCCTAGGAATTCTGAGACTCCCTTGATGAAGGGCTTTGTTTCAGATCCTCACATGGATGTGATACAGCTGTGATGTCCACAAGGGCTTCTGGGTCTGAGCCTTGACAGCAAAATTGGATACAAAACTTCCTGAAACTAATAACAAGTATTCATTTAATGTGTCTCTGGTAACAGAAGTTTGGGGTTTTTTTCTCTACTGATTTAGCAAGCTACTTCTGAAAATTTTGCAGGGGCTGGAGGAAAAGCAGGGCTGTGAATTCTAGCGTGGGTCGAGCCAGCTCAACACTGTTACTGAAAGTGCAAACTGAGGCAAAATGCTGTGAAGTGGATCCGGAGAAGAACTGTTTTAATGTTACCTCCTGTGTTAGCCCTAGACTCTGAACTCTGAAGCTGGTTGGCAGCTTGTTCATCAGCACGTGGAGATAATATGGAGAGGATGCATCTCTCTGGCACCATCTGAGCTCCCTCTTAACAAGTGTTTGCTGGAGCTGGTCAGGAAAGGGTTTTGGTTCTCGTGGACAGTCTCAATATAGATCAGATGAGTTTTCATTTACATTTTCTTTCCTATGGTTTTCTTTTGGAACAGGTGTGGATAAGGGTTTTTTTTTCTTTTTCTTTTTAAAGGAAGCTTTTAGGTTTTGTTTAGACTGTGGCTTATTGCTTTGCTGTATTAAGATATAAACTAGTAATGAAATCTCCTATGCAATTTTGCTACCTTCTCATACAGTTGGAGACTACTGTCCTGATACTCTTGCATCTCTATGGTTGTGAACATAAATCTGCTTCAGACAATTCTAGAAACAGAAGTTCCATCAAGCTGAGATGCATGGTCATTATTTAACAGATACTTACTCCTTTAGGGACTCCGACTGCGTCCTGATTTGGAAATCTTTTTCTGGGAGGAGGTTTGCAGGTCTCAGCATTCGGGTGACGCTTAGTCCCCTGCAGTCATTAGTGCCACCTCGGGGAAATCTCCTTACTGATTTAAGCTGTATTCAGAGAACAGACTTATGAAAGGAGAAAGGCCAAAATAGAAGCCAGTATTTTCTAAAGAAGCCATGGATTTGGGATGGTTTTTTTCTGTGATCATGAACAGCCTATGCACGTTCCACTCACGGGGTCTTTGGTTGTTAGGAAGTGTTGGATCTTCGGAGAAATCAAACAGAAGGCAGAGTTTCCCTCATATCACTGTGATATGATCTGTCACTGGGAGAGGAGTTAAAGGAAAGGGAAATTATGTTACAGGTGCGATTCTGTCACTGCTATTAGCTGGGATATTTTTACTGACAGTTACAGAGAGTCCTTTTCAGTTTAGTACCGTTTATTTTAAGGTGAAAGTTAATTTAGCAGCAAAACAAATAACCTGAGATACTCCGATGCCAACTAATTGATGAGTGTTTTGACAGTTTCTGCAAACCCCAGTCAGAGACCTCCTCAGACCGGGCTTTCCTCACCTTTAACAGAAAATCAGTTCTTAACTCAAAAGAGTTTGCTGTCAAAGTGTCAGAGGAGAGACAAGTGACAAAAATGACAAACAGATGGGAGGGTGTGCAAAGGAACAGCAAGCCAATTAAGATTAGCATAATAAGCAATGCAACAAGGTTATTGTAATGCTCGGTAATTACACCCAAGTAGGAGACTGATGGGTGGTGAATTTCTTATTTTCTGCTTCAAAGTGATTGAGCTGTTTCCTGCTGTTCTCTGCTGTCTGTGTGCAGGAGCGTGGTGTATTTTCAAAGCCCCTTCCTACTTTTCGGGTGTGGGAACTCCAACACTTGGGCATGTTTCCGTGGGCTGCCAGTCACCCGGTGTGATGGAAGCTGTATCCAGAGCCGTGGGTGCTCTCAGCATGTGGAAAGCAGTTCCCAGGACGATCTCAGACATTCTTTTGAGCTTTATGTTTCAATCTCTGTGTATTTTGCCTACCTACAGTCAGTGTTAGTGAACATATGAGGAATCTGTTACCACTGGGAGAGGAGTGGAATGAGCAGAGCGATCCAGAGACAAATGTTACTCGTGCTGACTGCAGCCCTCCCTCTGTGGTCACAGTTGGAGTGTGCTCTGCCAGAGTGATGTCCTGCTCGGGAGGCAGCAGGGCCAGGAAGGGAAGTCTGTCCAGTAAATGAGGCCAGGCACGTGAGTGACCGCAATCCAAACACGCGCTTTACTCCCCAGACAGCGGGACAGATGGCACTGGAGTTTGTGAGATCAGGTAATGGGCTCTGGTGGGGAGAAGCATGTTAAACACGTCAATCAAGCACAGCTTGGAAAGCCTCCATCTGACTACTTGAATAATCGGAGCAGGTTCTCCCGATGCTGGCAAGTTGAAGGTCTGTCACCGTTTCCTCCAGGCAGTGTAAAATACCTAGTAACAAACTAAGAGTGCACGTTTTTAGGGAGAGGATGAAAGTACATCGATACTCCCTTTGGTATGTATGGCTGTGGGATGAGTTCCCGTATGTCTATGTGCTCTGCTGCAGACTCAGCAAAGCCTGACCCCAGAAATCCCAAGTTCCTGCATCCAGGTTTTAAGTTCCTTTGAAATAAGGTTGACCTGCACTGCGTTAGACCTCTGAAGATACCTTCCCTAGTTTCCTTGGCTGTGAAAAATGTGCAGCTGGTAGCTGTGTGCTGGAAGAGCATTTTTTGAGAGAGAGAAGGCTGTTATCCTCTCTACTTTTGGTTGTATTTTTGTACAGCTGGCTAACGAGTCCCAGCTCGTGCAGTATTTATAACAGAGACCTGTGTAGTTGGAACCTCAGTCAGCTCCTAAGCTACTGCTCTTCACAAAAAAGGAACATTTCCTGAAGTTCAGTGAAGTCTTGGAGACAACAGGAGTTCTCTAAGGAAGGTCCATTCTCTCCAAGGCATGAGTGGTCTTCCCTTCTCTGGCAGGAGACTGTGGCTTGGCTTCCAGTAGCTGACTGCCTCCCTACCACCTCCCTGCCGGCCAGAGAGGAGCGAGTGGTACAGGAGAGGTGCGGTACAGCAACTTCATGGGACAGACTCGTTTGAGAGTTCCCTTCTAGAGCAAAAACCCCATCTGAGAATACGGGGTTTTCCTTCTCAACTTCTGCCATGTGAACATCTATTTTATCCAGTTTTTAAGCACACAGCTTGGGCTTGCTTTGTTCTTGTAGTAGATAAATCCAGGATACGTCACTGCTGACATGAAAGTTGGGGTGCAGTGAGGGCCAGCTGTGCTCTCTAAGAGATAAGGGTCCAGCAGGTGAGTACACTAACATGGGAGGCAGGGCAGGGGTCTGGCTGGCCGGGGGTCTGGCTGGCCAGGGTGCATCTCCACTTACCCCCAGCAAGGCAGACAGGGCCAGGCTGGGGATAGCAGCCGGGGTCAGCTCAGTGTCAGATCATTAGACCCGTCCATGGTAACAAAGTTGGGGACAGGATCACATCCAGTGCCACCAGGCAGGTCTGAGGTCAAGCTGGGGAGCAGAGCAGGGTCCAGATCAAGAGGGTCCATGGCCAGGCTGAGCTGGAGACGGGCACATCAACACCAGCTGAGGCAGAGACTGAGCTCAGAGCTGAGCTTAGAGCGAGCCCCTGGGGCAGAGGGGGTGGGAGAGGCCCTAGCAGAGTTGGGGTGACTCAGACCTTGGCCTTGAAGTTTCATTACAGCGGTTTGTGTTAGAAAAGCTGTTTCATGCTCTCTTTACATCATTCCAGGGGAAGAAGAAAAGTTCAGAGCACATTGTGGGGCCTTTGCAGTCAGTACAAACTCCACAGTGGTGCAGGTGGGAGAAAATGCTGCTGTCAGACTTGGGGGTGGGGGGAATCGTTCCTTTACATGGACTATGGGCTGGCCACACCCAGGAACTGGAAGAGCTCTGCTGGCTGAGGTGGACCTTGCATTGCCAACTGGAAATGCATGTAAGTTGCTGCTTCTTTCATAGGAAAACCAAACAAAACACCACCACCAAACCTCCTTCCAGTCTCTTCTCTTGCAGTAGCTGGGCTAGTGGGACTGATAGAGCGGTTGTCCAGCCACTTGGGGTCTGAGCGTAGCTTTGGAGTGCCATCACGTCAGGAATTTGTTGTTCCTCCATTTCCATTCATCCTTCCCTCAAATGCTGGGCTGGTTCAGGCTCCATGCTAGCTGCTGAAGCAGCATTTCTGGGGTTTGCACCAGGGGAAGTCGGTAGGCTGACTGGCAGTGTGCATGTGTGCTGCCTTTTGGGGATCTCCAGTAGTTCTGTGCTGCTTTAGATGCTGCTGACTGTTTTGGCTGGCCTCTGAAGGCTGATGGCTTTAGCTTGAATTTTTTTAGAGACATTCGATATCCTTATCTTGATCAATCTCTCAAGAAAGGGAAAACTTGCACTCCAGGTAAGTGGTGTGTGGCAGAGATAAATCAGCTGTAAATTGCTTCATTTCCCTTTCAGAGAGCAACTGCTTTGCATAATTTTTTCAAATAATCTTGGAGGAGCATGAGGAGGCAGCGACTATACCACACTGTTTCTGTAGCACAAAGATATATTGCCCTTTTTCAAGACAGAAATGCTGACTTGCATTTTGTTGTGCCTTGCACAGGAGCTGTCTGCACAGGTTTTACAAGCCTCAGATGAAGGGAAGCAAACTACAGTTGGAAGGATGACCTTGAAAGAGTCAGTCAGCAGCAGCAGCTTCCTTTGTGCTACCTACAAGCCTGTGGCTGGACTAGGTTCGCTACTCTTCATCCTTTACAAAGTTACTCCTTCAGGGGTCCCCACGAATCTTATTTGCCTTCAGCATTTTGTTGGATGTGGTTCAGTGGGCAAATAGAGGAGCTCAGGGAATAGTGGTAGCCCTGTGAGCCTCTGCTCTTTAGTGCTTTTGCTGAATCTGTCCTCAGGGTTACGAAAGCAAATAACTTTTTTTTTTTTTTTTTGGATGTAGGGACTTGTCAGCTAGAAATATGACCTGAACCAATAGTTCATTTCACACAATGTGTACTGCTCAGCAGTTGGCATGCTAACCATCTGAGCCAAGAACACAGAGTAACCCTCCCTCTGCCAGGAATTCAAGAAGAGGGGAGGGAACCCAAGGACTAGCCTTGCTGACATCTAATGCAGAGATGGAGAAGGAAACTGGGAGGGATGGATCCATGGGTGGACCTGAAAGACATTTTCTTGTGTTTTACAGGGTTTTTTTGTTAAGTGTGCAATGAAGTCTACCTTGTGTTAACTCTAACCTGAGAATTAATAATGTTTGGCAGTGCAGCCATGTTACAGGTACAGTTGCAGGTCACATTGTGTTAGCTGTAAGAATCTCTATTTCCAGTCTAATTTAGCTATTCATTGGGAATAAAGAGCTAAAACCCCTTCCCTTTCCATAGCTACAATTTGAAATAAAATTTCTATTAAAGAGGGATGATGCTGAATAAGAACCGTACTTGCACCATCCCTATTTCCTTCTTGAACTAATGCGGGTTTTACTGAATAATTCTGCTATGGTCCTGTGCTTTTATCATCAGTTCGTGCTTTTAAATGGTTAACCATTGCATGCCTGTTGGGCTTAAATTGCCTGATGCAGGATGGCAGGCAAGCTCTGCGGCTTGGCAGACCGTCATGGTTCCCATCACCTGTGAACCAAAGTGGAATCAGCACTTTTCTTCTGAGGTAATCAACAGAACAAAAGCCTTCTACTCTACCTAGTCAGTAAGGCAGTAGAAGTTCTTGGGGTATGATTGGGTAAATACGATTTTAGGAAAAATGCAAAGGGTTAGACACTACCGTTCCTTCAGTTTCTAAAACATAAGGTTATGTTACAATTATTTGCACAGAACGTGGTTTGAGTGGTTTCAGAAGGAGGTGCTACTTGGTTCTGTAAAGTGCAAGATACCCTGTACTTGTGAAGAGCTGCAGTGGTACAGAGTCTAACGGGCAGGGCTGTCTGGTTTTTTTTTGGAAAGGAAGCTAGAGCTTATCAGCAGAAATCAGATATATTTTGGGAGAAGTTCTTAAATGCTTCAGGGGCATCTCAAACCACCGTTTGGATACCAGCTGCTGTGTGTAGCTTTTCCTACATGTGTCATTTGAATTGGAAGCTGAATCTTCGGCTAGAGGTATTGGAATGTTTTCCTGCCTTGTACACAGCAGCGATATCACTATCCCTTGGGAAAATAGCATTCCCTTCAAACATTTGCTCCTGAGAAGGGTGTTTGAGGCACTTAACACCTCATGTTTGGCAATGGCAGTTATACTGCTGGCGCTCTGTTCTTTTCTTTGGAGTGTGGAACCATTTCTGAAAAGCAAAAGCTATAGCTGTGACTAATTCTGGTTGCAAAGCCTGAGATGAAAACCATGTGCTTCTGTTGATAGCCAGAGCGAAGAGCTCCAGCCCAGAGGCATCTTGAGAAGCCTGAAGAGGGTCCAAGGAAGACCCCTTGACAAGAAATGAAAAATTCTGCTCTTGCAGCAGAGTAACGCTGTGTGTCTGTAGAGGCTGGGAACCAAGTGGCTAAGGAGCAGTCCTGCCGTGAGAGCCAGTTAGGAGGGATGTCAGGCTGAATGTTGACCAACAGTGCGCTCTATAGTGAGTAAGGTGAACTGCATTCTGGGCTACATTTGGAGGACTGTGGCTAGCAGATTGAAGGAATTCTTTATCCCTCTCTGTTTGAAACTGGCGAGGCTTTGCCTGGTATGCTGGGTCTAGTTTTGGGTGTTCCACTTCCCAAGGGATTTCAGGAAACGGCAGGAAGTCCCGCAGAGACCTGCTGGGATGGCTAGGGGCTGAGCACATGGAATGATGGGCAGAGTTTGAGAGAAACGGGTTTGTGTACTCTGGTGAGGGGAAGCAAAGGTTGTATAATAACAACCTATGACTTCTTGAAGGGAGTAACAAAGATGACAGAGCCAAACCCTTCCCAGTGATTGCAGGTGGTGTGTCAAGGGTGTTGTGGCCAGAAGTTCCAGCTTGGAAGCTTCAAACTACCTAAGAAGAGCTTTTTCATTGGTTTGGGACAGCAGCTCTGTAATAACGTACCTGGTGATGATGTGTCTCCAAACCTTGGACATTTTCAAGACTAAGGTAGACCAAACCCTGGCTGAGCTGATCTTGTGTTGGCAGTAGTCCTTCTGGGAGAGCGACACTAGACCAGACACCTGCGGGGTGCCCACCGACCCTTCTGCAGGTCTGTGTAAGCCCTGACTCCTGGCCAGCCCACTGATCCAGAGATCTACAGTGAAGTGGGGGGCAGCATCACTGGAGTCATGCTCAGTTTGGTCTCTGGGCACTGAACTGTTCAAGGTGGGTCACTGACTCAGTTCGCAATAGGATGAAGGTGTGAAGAGATGTGTTTCTCTCTTGGCATTTCCCCCCAGTTCATTTGATGCAAGCCACGGTTGTTGCTACCTCTGGATGAGACATTATTAAAAACCACGCAGCTAAAAATAGACTGTATAGAACCAGAGTCCCTTGGTTCATCTGACAGCGTGCCTTGCTTCCACCGCTTGCCATCAGCTGTCTTTTTAATTAAATCTATTTTTGTAATCTTTTTTACCCCCCTAATTTAATTTCTGTACTCCAGGGCTGAGTTTCTTCTGGGCTTTTAATGGTCTTTGAAAAGTATAGAATTATTAGCTGATACATAGGAATTTCCACTGGCCATGGTAAACTGTGGTTTCTGTGATTCAGTCTCTAAAGTTTCCTGGGTTTTTAGCGCTTCTTGAAACTTTCAAGAGACCGTGTGGTTCAAGGACAGAACAGAAAGCCTTGCCTTGCTTTAGTATGGTCGTGCTGAAGTATTTAATGGTGCTTGTAAGCAGCAATTTGAGCTGAAGCAATATGTGTAGTTGTCAGTTGGTTAGACTACTAATGTACTGTAAGAAAAAGCAGATCTTTAACACAAATAAATGGGACCACGTTCTCAGCTTGGTTAAACTGTCATAGCTTGGTTGATTTCAGTGACGTCTTGGTGGTAAGAATAATATCTTCCTTTTAGGTCTTTAACTCTTGTATTACATGTTGGATGGCATTGAGGGAGAAAAAAAACCCAGATAAATGTATCTGTATTGTAGTGGAACAGTTCATAGAGTATTTCAGATACGACAACTTGCTGCATTGTTATTAATTGTATTAAAAATTATTGAGCAAAATGTAGGTAAGTGCTAATTAGCAGAAGCTTGTTAGGACTTAGATCTGTTGTCTTCCATGAAGTTTTCCTATTTTCTTAATACATAATTTGTGTTATTTAGTGTCTGGAAGAGTATTATTTGGAAGTTCCATTAACTATATGGAAGAAGTGATAAGGAAGATAGAAGTTGTGAGGTCCCCTCAATAGTAAGGAAGATAAAGAAAGGCTTTAAAGAAACTTAGAAAGCGGAATAGGGGTAGGAATGAGAATGGAATTAATGATGATAGAAGTCAAGCGAATATGTCTGATAAAAAAATTTGTACTGATGTTTGGCGGAAACAATTTCAGAAGAGGTAAACAAGATGTATCGGTCTGTACATGTCTGCAGCGTGGTCTGGCAATAGAAGCACAAGCAGGAGGGCAGGCTGGTTTGTTGAATGAATTATGTCCCATAACGAAGAGGAGGAGATGTCTCCATTATCTGCCAAATAAGACCTGCAAAATCTGCTTCTGAATCCTCTGATACCACTGGGGTTCAGCTAGTGTGTGTAAATTACAGGAGGGGAGCGGGAGGGAAGAAAAAGCGTGGTGGTAACTGTGAGCAGCGTAATTGAAGAATCTGGCAGAACATAGTGGAGGAAAACACGAATGATAAAATGGAAGGTACAGTGAGAGAAGAGGGAAAGGAATTCTTTAACAGTAAATGAGTGAGTTTTAGAAAGGGCAAGTTACTGGGGAGAAAAAAGTCTCCTCTTCATCCATGGAAGTCTTGATGGTGCCACCACGGTAATGTGGAGCTGGATGACTAGGAGGTAGAGTGTGCATAACAGTTCTGCAGTGGCTGAGGAGGCACTTAGGGGGAATTAAATAGATTGTGCAAAGTGAGTTCAACAGTAAAGTTCAAACGAAAGCAGTAGTCAAGCCGCAGAGAAGAATAAACAAATCCAGGATGTGTACCTTGCTATCTATGTATGAGAATTCTGAATTGAATCTCTGTTTCTGACTTTGACTTGAGGGCACTGGGTCTTGCCTTTTCATGAAGAGGCAAAAATAATTGCAGATCGTTTTTCATTCTGGAACGCTGCGACCTACCTTCTGTAGATGTGGTAACTTAAAATAACTCCCAGCTCGTTACATGCGTTTTAGTGCTGTCCCAGTCTGAGAACAGTTCTGGGCCACCACAAGCTCCAAAGAGGTACTTGCTGCTACATTAAAAACTTCACATTAGCACTTGCATTTATCTTCAGTTCCGATGAATTTTCATGCACTGAAAAATGTGTAGGAGGTGCCACTCTACTGTAAGTATAAATACTTTTTAATAAAACCAGAAGATGTGTTATAGCTTTGCTTCAGATAAACTCTTCTTCCACATTCTTCAGTCAGTGTTGTTCAGAACAAATGTGAAGGGTGCTAAGAGAATTTACCACCTATTCTTTATGGTTTCTGCCAGTCTAGAATATGAAGCGTACAGAGAAGGTTCAGAATCCTACATTGTTTTTGCTTTGTCAGACAAAAAGTATATATAAAGAGTTTGGAGTCATAATTCAGGCACTATTACGTGAATGCTTTCATTTCCCATGTTGGGTTTCATTGTGCCTTATGCCTATAAGATCTTCAGATTTTCATATTTGTCCACTCAGTTTTTGAAAAGGGTTTTGTTATGTTCAGCACCAGCAGATTTCATAGTCCTTCCTGTTCAAGGAACTAGATCTAGGTCCAACTGAGTTCTGTGTGAGGCATTAAATAACTTCAGTAGAATCCAACTAGAGCGGAGGCAGCCCCAGGGCCTCCATCAGCACAGGTGACATCTGCGGTCCCCTGCATTGCCACTCCGAAGCTGATTGCTTGAGGAAGAAGTGCTCTCAGCTGCCTTGGGCTGTAGAAGAGCTATGCAAGATAATCAAATGCAGAATCAGAATAATTCTGGTTCAGAAGGACCTCTGGTGATGATAGAGGCCAGCTGGAAGCAGGTCTCCCTAGATCAGGTTGTTCATGTCCTTGTCCACTCGAGTTTTGAGTGTCTTCAAGGACAGACACTCCCCAGTCTCTCTGTGAACCTTTTCCAGCGGCTGACCACTCTCAAACACGTTCATTTCTGTTTCTATTTGGTAAATACACGACTACTAAAAGAATGATGAAACGGTAGAACTTGGTCAGAGACATCTGAAAATGTAACGAGAGCAGAATGACGTTTCTTGTTCTCATCATTCCCTGTTAGGAACAAGTAGTAACAAGCTGACTAGGGGCAGTGGGAAATGTCACAATATTCACAGTGTCTTCACTAATTCATTGCTGCAAAATGGTCTTTTTCTTCCCTCACCATTTAATTGGATGGAAGAGCCAAGAAAAGGGCTTGGATGATTTTTACAGTCAATATATTATTTTCCCATCCATTCTGCAGAATCACGTATGTGGTTAAAAGACAGGGGGAAAGCTCTTGCAGCTTATACCAATGAGACAGAATCAGCAAAGACAGAATATTCTCTTCTTCAAACTATGTGAACCTTCCCCGTTATTATGGGTAACTCACTTAACTTTTGATGTCTGAGCTTTTCCATGGGTGCCCTGCTGCTTGGAGTTCCTTTGAAGTAATTGTCGATGGCTTCATATCTACTGAAGTAAAAACTGAACAGTGGATCATCTAATCTGATCTGCTGTATATCCCACCTTGAGGAATGTCACCAAGTTAATCTGACTTTGAGCTTGTGTTTCTGTAAATGAGCTGTGGAGTGCCTTAGGCAACATGGTGGGAGGCCTGCTCAGAGTCTTACCTTCTCTGTTCCTCCAGGGCCCACAGGAACAAGAGGTGCCTGATATAATACTCTCAATCACTCTTTTTTTTTTTTTTTTAATTGTTATTGTTCTCATTTAACCATTTCAGCAACTCACTTTCCCCTTCCTTTTGAGAATGTTGGGCAAATCTTGAAGTCTTTGGTTTTCCCTTACATCTCCAATTTGTGTAAAATGACCTTTCTTTTCCCACAGCTTAAAATAGACCTGCTTGCAAACCTATTCAATTCTGTTCCCTGTTAAGCCTGATTAACAATATCTTTAGCTTGTGGAATTACCGGGTATTTGGTCTCATGTACAGTGACTTTAGTAGCATGTGGCTTTTTGCCTGAGCTGACGAGAAGCCTGTGTTATCATGGAGAAGGGTCCAGTGCTGATTTTATGTGTGATCCTATGCAGCATGGTCAATGTTCCCAGTAAGACAGACTAGAAACCCACAGAACTGAGACATGGAAAAATTGGTGATGAACCTCATCAATACTGAAAAATAACCTTTATGGGACAGGTTTCTTGCTGGCTGATGGGAGGGGGAAAATGAACCATGTGAACAGAAAAAACGAAGACTTTAATGCCAATAACAAAAGCAAACAAGCAAAAATTCGTGGGCTATTATCTCTGATTTCTACATATACTTTCTCATAAGCTTTCTCTTTATTTTGTTTCTAGGATTTCCCTACTGCCCTTACTCTTGTGCAAGATTTTTTTTTTCTGTCTGAGATTTGCATTTAGAATTAAATTTTCCTTCCTTCTCCCCTGTGAATGCAGGAAAGAAAACATTTTTATTGCTATGGCTGGTGATATCTGCTCATCAGTAGAATGTGAAAGGCCTTGCATATTTGCTTTGCTATTTTTTGTTTCCCCTGGTGCCTTTTCTCTGCGAATGTCAGACTTGTGGATGCAGAGCAGGCTGGTGGAAGAGAGGCTGCTTGATGGAGTTGTGACATGGAGCAGGACTGAGTTCTGCATGCTAAAAACTGACTATCCGCCAACCCCCCGAACTGAAACCCAGGTGATTCCCAGTCCTGGAGTCCCTGCCCTCCTCTCCTGCCAAGGGCAGCGCTGGAGGTGATGGCATAGCTGATAAAACCAAGTGTGTTCTCTGACTCATAAAAGGTTTTTGAAATTGTATTTCTGTTCTGGAAAATAGCTATGGAAAAGGTGCATTGCTGTACTGCTTGGACTGTATTGCTTGTGGCATCAGAATCTGAGGTGCTGAATACAGAGAGATGTTCGTTTTACCCTCGCTATTCTTTCAAGACTAAGGTAGGAAAATGACAGCGTTGTCCTCATGGAATTTTCTTGTGGTACTTACAACATTTGCTATTTTTCCTGAAATCCCAACTTTTATATTCATGTTAACGCTTCAGAGTATTGGTTTTCATTTTTCTGTGAGCACATTTGTAATTTCATTTTTCCACAGGAAAAGGTGTCATTCAGTTGTCACATTTTCCAGAGTCACTCAGATGCTCTGGAAGATTCAGACTCCCAGCATTTGACAAAAGAAATGCATCCTGCATTTTAATCCAGCTTCCAGTTTTAGGAGTTCGGTTCCTGATTTCCGTATGTATAAGCTAAGCAGTATTAAACTGAGCTAGATTTTATTCGATTTATATCCACTATTTTAAGAAATATAGTGAGCTGGCTCAACCTCAGTCAACTATAAATCAGAAGAAACTGTGGGAGGTAGCGGGTTTGCCAAAAAATCATTTTGGGCGTAATGGGAAGTTGTCAGGGCTCTGCTGTTATTCCTTTGGGTCAGCTGCATGGCTGATAACGTGAAGGGTGACTGGAAGGTGCTATTCCTTCTTAACCCTTCGAGGAGAAAATGTCCCATCTTCTGGAATAAATTGTGGACTGTTCTCTCAATTAAGAGAAGTTGAGGCAAATTTGGGGAGACATGGTGCCAGTTTCACAACATCATATATCGAGACACAGTAGCAGGCCAACAAACCCTCATAGAGTTTGGAGATCAGTTCTTCCTTCAGCTGTCACCTTTCTCAGCCATGGTGGTGGCTGGAGTCAGGAGACCGTAAATTCAAGGAAGCCCTGACTTGACACTGAACGGAGGAGGCACAGGTGAGTGTTTGAAGTAGAGGGCTGCGTTGCACCGGGGTCTGAAGCCGGGTAATCAGGTGCTTTGGCTGGGTGTGTGCTTTACACCTGGTTTTATCTTTCTCTAGCTGCCTCACATGAAATAATGTAATAGTTCTTGGCCTGCTGCTTTTCTTCCACCGTGTGATCCCTGGCTTAGACCAAACTGTCTCAGAGATGTGTTTGATCTCCACTGCAGTGGTTAGGATCCCTGAAAGTCATTGCGACAAATTAATCTCCTGGATTACCCACACGCCTGGTTGCTTTTGTCCTGCCTTGACTAACAAGTTTTGACAAGTAAATTACCAGGTCAATAGTCCTTGTCAGACGAGGCTGATGGAGAAAAGGGGAAGCAGCTTCGAAGCACAAACGGCTTATTGTCACAAGAAACACAGCAGATCTTTGGGGACGTTGAACCCAATTATCCATATCCTTCTCGGGTAATGCCAAGCTGTTTCAAGCTAATTACCCAGAGTTTAGACCAATCTGGATATGAATTTCATCTCATTCTAATGAACTTTTATTCTTTGGCGTTGCTCATCTCAACTGCAGTGAATTTCACTTTTGAGTTAATGTTGGTTTTGTTTTAATTACATTGCAGCAGGCTAATTGGATCGCTCGGGACTAGATGCTTAATAACTTGATATTGCATATTATTAGTGCTGTCATTTAATATTAGAGGATGAAAGAAAGTTATTACTACGTACAGAGGTTTTGGAGCTTGTTCTTCCA
The DNA here is from genome assembly GCF_000699245.1 of Pterocles gutturalis. NCBI lineage: Eukaryota > Metazoa > Chordata > Aves > Pterocliformes > Pteroclidae > Pterocles > Pterocles gutturalis. The sequence goes on along the minus strand of NW_010107201.1, from coordinate 8,155 downwards.
GGAGAGGCAGCTTGGATTTTTCCACTTCTTGGTTCAGTCTCCTTGACTTGGTGACTGATGGAGCTCTTAGTAAGGTCTATAAAAAGATTCCCATTGATTTGAACGAAGCTTTTATAGATGCTGATTTAGGTCTCAATTTAGCAAAGTACTTTAGCAGGTGATTAAATAAGTTTCCCTATCAGCAAAACTTAAGCACATGTTCAACAACAGTACTGTGGCATGAATCAAGGCTTTGAAAGGGTAATTGATTCAGAAATGCTTACCTTCCACCTCACTGGAAGGAAATACTAAATCATTTCAAGGGAGAGCTACCCTTCTACTACCCACGTTTCTCTTTTAATTTTGACCTTAGAGCCATGACTGATTTATCATTCCTTTTTTTGCTTTGCCTAATTAGGGAGAAACCTACAAGGCTCATTTCCAATTTGTCTGCTGCCTCATTCACCAACAGCTTGTATTTTTCGAGTCTGCTTCTGTTCTCCCTTGCTTTTTTTTCTTTACTTCAGTTGACTGGCATTTGATCTATCTAAACTGAACGGGAGTAGTACTACTTGATTCACAGGGGCTGAGATGTGTACCCACTAACATCAGAGAGATGGGCTGTGTTACGCAGGGTGCTGGGATCTTTGGGGTGCTGTGCCTTCGCTTGAGCACACAGTCTTGCCCTCAGCAAAGCCCTGGCAGGGAAGTGGACCTTTGAGAAGACCAGGGAAGTTGGTGGGACTGTTGACCTCCAGTAAATTTAACATGCTGAAATATTTTTGAAGATGATATTGTCTTTACAGAACGGGACTACATTCAGTGCCTGATTTTTGTGTCTCCTAGATCATTTAATGTCTTCTCATGATATTCCAGTGTTTACTGCCTCTCTTCCACTTAACTGCCTAACTGTTCCACTTGCTCCTTCAGCATCTCTGTGGGAAGTGCAGATGGTCCCAGGGAAGGAAGACAGTTGCACATCACTATGCTCTCATCTTTGTTTCTTTAAATTTTAGGTGGAACCTTTATGGTTTAAATGGAAGCTCTTATATTAAAACCTATTTATTATCATTATTATGTTAAAACTTAATGTAGATGTTAGAATGACTGCATTACTAGCGGTCATTAAGATATTGTTGGAAAAAAACCAATTTCTTAAAAAATTGCTCTGCTGCTTTGCTTTCTGCACTTTTCTTAGTCTAAGATAATAAAACCTAAGGGGTCACTTACGGCTTTTCTGTCTCACTAGATCAGCACAGTGCAATTTATTTAGAGTTCTGGAAAGAGAAAGACTATGTGTTTTGGAAATTATTCTTGTCTGGAGGAAAAAAATGTTACAAGTTTCTGATAATACAGACTTTAATAACATTTCTATTAAGTTCCAATTTTCAGCCTAAAACTTACAATATGTGTTGAGACACGAAAACAGTGAGTGGAACTTTAGGACCTTTTATACTTCTCTGCTTGATGGAATTTATATTTCTACAAGGCTTGTCACAAGCTTACGTTGCAGTTTTTTTAACTTATGGTAATGAGCAAAGGCTCAACTTGTCTGGGGAGTCAAATATTCTAGCCTCTTTCTTAGAAAATTATGAGACATTAAACAGAGATCTGAATGCTTTTCTTCCCATCTTATTTCGTTAAGTCTTCAAAGTCTCGTATTTTGTAGCTGTTCCTTGAAACCATGACCGTGAGTAATTTTTGTTGCTGAGACTGCTGTTATCCAGGGTTGCAGGAGCTAGAACTGTAAGGAAAACACTAAACAGATTGCAGATGTTAGTATAACGCTGATAAGCTGCAGGTGCTTGTTTTGTAAGTTATTAGAAACAAGGGGAATTTGTATTTTTACACAGGTAGTGCTGTGCCAGCCCTGTGTTGTCTGTGGATCCCTTTGTGTTGGAGTGACTTTATCATACCTGACTCCGTTGTTACACTGTTTGCTGCTAGCAATGTCATCTGTAACTAAGAAAGAATATGAATCTATTTCTAGATGTAATTAAAATTATTGTTTGGGTGCAGTAACATAATGGGGAAGGTAAGACATCCATTCAGACCCCTGCCTTTCCTTGTCCAGGTGCTGCTAGAGTAGGAAAGATTTGCATGTACTTAGCAGAGGTGGCTATTTATCTTTCCTCTTAAAAAAAAGAAAAAAGGACACTAGTGTAAATGAGCTAAAACACTGCACTGCAGAGTTAATTCACATAGGAGGAAATATGAAAGGTTGAAATGTAATAATACGTCGCCAGAATGTTTTCTTTGAGAGATTCTTGGCAGGAAATGCACTGAATAGCGTACAAATGAAGCTGTTTTAAATAGTAATCAATAGATTATTGTGTTGGTGTGGAACAAATTTACTATTTGGATCACATATGGTGATTCTGCACTATGTACCCGTTACTTTTTATAAAACCTTCTGCAAATGCCTGCTTCAGTGGGAAACCACGGGAGGTCTGCATGGAGATGCGTATTGCAGGCACACCCAGCACACAGCCGGACACACGGACATCTTGTAAACGATGCTTTTCATCAGTGTCTCCTCAACTGTAGTACTGGGAAAATCCTTGCTTTTTGAAATAATCCCAGTTACTGGACATTTATCCCAAGTCCTTTATGAAAGCAGTGTAGAAGATATAATTTCAAAGGGGTTGAGTTGTGAACTGCTGTGGAAACACTCCTGTGCCAAACAGGTTCCCAGACAGTGGCAGTGTACCAGGTGGGGTTTCAGGAGGACCAAGAGGCTGTACACGTGCTGTTGGACCCGAGTGAGCCAGCACCGAGAACGTGCAGCTGGCAGAAACATTTTGATTTTGTAGGTGAGGTCTTTTGTGGAGGTGGGGAGAGAGTGTAATCCAAGAGCTTTAGTTTGGTTGGCATCCATATAGATCAGGTGTATGGCTGCTCAGCAAGGATGAAAGGGGAATTAGGTAGAGTATAACTAATTAGAGTGATGGATAACATTCTATATCTAAGAAAGCACAGGAAATCCATAACAGTCAAATATTGAGCCCTGGTTTTAATTTCCTGAGTCCCCAGGCCAGTTCTCTAACCACAAAATATTGTTAATGTCACCACAGCTAATTTTATACCAGATAGACAATATTAGAAATTATTCTTGTGTAGCATGCTATAGCATGAGTAAGAGTGAAGCCTCGAAGACTTTTTTTAATATGCCTTTCAACGCATAATGGGAACAAGAATAATTTTCCAAGCAAGTGTAAATTCACTGCTGTGACTCTACACTTCTTTTTACTCCTATTCCTACAGAATTTTTTGGTGGGGGGATCAAACCTTTTCTCCAATTTTTCTTTTTACAGTACGAAGCAGCAGTAGCTATAAAATATGTGCATTAGTATGAAAAAACACCCCAATGTTTTAAACAGCCAGCAAGGAATCATAAACTGGGCTGGAAGTTTTGTATTCCTGAGAAAGCAGTTATTGTAAATTAAGTCAGGTTTATTTATGAGACTTATTAATGTGAAATATCGTATCAGTGTTCTATGGTTTCACAGACGGCTACTCTCTTAAGAGACAGAGTAAGTATAGTCATAAATACTGTGTGTAATCCTGAGGGGCAGCAGGAGGTGAGGAAAGGGTGGAAAGGAAGGGCTATGAGCGGGTTTGGAGGTTGCCAGCAGCGGTTAGCCGTCTGTCTGGAAACCCCATTAGAAGTATGAATGCAAAAAAAATCTGCATCGCCAGCAATCGATTGTTACAGATTTCTTCCTACTGAGTACTTGAGGGAGAAAAAGATGTTTGAAAATGGGTCTGCTTCAAATGAAGGCAAGGTGAAAATTCTGCTGTTCAAGTAAGTACCCTTGGCAAACATGACGCCCGTGCAGGCTTGCAGAGAGGCTCTGGAGGGTTGCTTGGCTGGGGTGCGGCGTGGGGACCTTGCGGGGTGGCACAGCAAGCCGTGGCCCAGGCCTGCTGCCCTGCAGATGGAATACAATTTTCACAGAAGCAGACAAGTTTGTTCTGACATGGCTGAAGGCAATGTGGAGAATTACTGAGCCACTAATTCAATAACTTCAGCTCTGCTCCCACTGCTGCGGGGAAAGCTCAGAACCCTAACACACCTCTCGGTGTGCGCGCAAAACATGAAGGGGAGCAATTAAATAACTCCCTGTCCGTGCTGTGTATACATACTGAGCCCAAAGCTGCTGCACCTGTGCACAAGGCATTGGGTGGGCACAGAGGGCACCAGGAGGCCAGTGTCCAGCCTGGGACCCAGCTGACGGACTGGTTTGTTTTCCTGTCTGGGCGCTGCTGCCAGCAGTCCCCCAGTCCTGGTTTCAGCATAGCCCGAGGGGGTGCCCTGCCTTCAGCCATCTCCTGCAGTCCTGCCACGAGCTTCTCTATCACATCACATCACTGGGGGTGGCCACTGCCACCTGCTGGTGTCCCCAGCCCGCTCTGCCCACCCCACTGGGTGGTGGGATGGTGCTGAGGGCAGCAGTGCCTGGCTCCAGCCGGGTTCCCTGGGGCTGTGGTGCCAGCCCTCCTGCAGCGAGCGTGCCACCAACCGCCTTCACTGAGCTCTATAAATGTCCTGCTGGAGAATCAGGTGACAATATCAGGATGTCTGTCTATGGGTGCATGTGTTTATCTGCACCCCCAGGGCTCTCACCTTTCAGTGATCTTTAAATATGGGGGGTGGCTGTTGTGTTCAGTAATTGGTGACAGTAATTAGTGTAGCTGTTACAGCACCAAACGTGCTCATTGCTGAAAGCCTCCCGTTGTGGCTGTCGTGGTGTTTAAGTGTACTGCCCTCTGTGCAATAAAGGCACACTTGTTTTCAGGAGATTCATTTTTCCACACCTGAAAAGTCCAGTGACCATATACCAGGGATGAGTCAGGGCTACAAATACATCAGAGTAGAGCTGTACAGGAGAAGGGGTGTTGTAAAATAGAAGTATTTCTGTGAAAAACTAGCCAGATGGGAGATGCTGTAAGTCAGACTTGTAAAAAAAAAAAAAAAAAAAAAAAGGGAATTTTGTAGCAGCCCTTACAGTTTCCTTTGGTAGTGACATCTCCTTCAGAAGGAGGTTGATTCTTTGCCTTGTTCTGCTGGTGCTGTAGGTTTGGTACAGCTGGCCCGTGATGATGTGGTGGGCCCGTATGCTTTATCCTTGCGTTAGTGCTGCTTTTGGATGGGCATTTAGTTGGTGGTAAATAAATGCTCTAAATGGTATGACTTATTTCTAGCAAATTTCTTCTACACTTCCAAATAACCTCCAGGGGGTAACAGAGACTTTCCGCTGCTTTAGACTCTGGATCTAGTTTGAACCAGCAAACCCGCAGGTGAGTGGCTGTGTTTTTATCAGGCTGATTCGTGCCTTTCCCCCAGGCTTTGCAAAAAGGTAGGTTTTTAAAGGTAAGGAATGAGTCAGAGCCACTTTTTTCACAAAAGATGAATGTGGTGAGTGCAGCACAGCTAGGTTGTAATATATGAGTAAATGGCGATAGGGGAGCAGTGCTCTTTCTTGTGGTGCTTCCTGAGCACAGCCTGTCAGCAGAAATGTGTGATGAGGAACCTGCCACACAGCCACTAAAATCTCAAAAGGGAAACTTCCTGCAGCCGGAAGAAAAATTTTCCCTAAGCTGCTGAGTGTGTGACAGGCTATTAATGGCACTGTCCCCCAATGATGCAAATGTGTATAAAAGTGCAAACCTTAGCACGATAAATACTTGAGGGCATAGTCTGATGAAGAGCTGGGATCACGCTGGACTGTCCCATACCGGTTGGTATGGCACAGGGCTGTTTGACATCACCCCTGTTACTGGGGGCAGGGGTAAGGATGCAGCAATGAGTGTAGCTCGTCCGCCTCATCGATGGAGGAAGAAAGCTGGGTTGGTGATTGTGGTGGCCATGATGAGGGAATCTTGTTGGCTTTTTGCTCTGGCACTTGTTATAGATGTTTAGTGAAGGAATTCTTGGAAAAAGAGGATAGGTAATGAATCTTGCATTTGTTAGTGTGATCTTGCCTTGTGCTCTGACAAATCCACAGAACAATGGCAGATTCTGTTCAACTTGCCAAATTTCCCTGTACATTCTGTAGGGAGCATAACCATGCAGAACTGAATGGGCCTAGAGTACCCCTGTGACGGTAGTCATGGAGTGGGCTATGATGCCAACAGTCACCTTTCATTCTTTTCATCTCTCTTCTGTGCCTACCAAGGTGGGGTTAAAATGCCGCGTCACCTCCGAAGCCACCCTGGGTAGCAACTCCAAGTAAGCCACGATGTTCTGAGGATATAAAGCTTTATAGCACATGGGACTAAACACTGCACAACCGAAAGTTTTAGAGTTCTTTGTGGTATGAAAATTACAACTTTGTACTTTAGTCAATGTGGCATCAAGCTTATCACCTTTAAATCAAGCTTGTAAGGACTAACGGGTCAAGAGAGAGGGCTTAACATAATGTTTAGGATCGTCATTGTGAAAGAGAGACCAGCAGAAGCTCTCTGGTCTCTGCATGTGAGAGCAATCAGAGACTGCCTCTGGACGTGGTGGAGTCTGGTTAGCTCTTGGGAACTCCTGTGTCACGCTGAAAGATCTTGTTCTGTGAGCAGTGTGGGGTGTTGGAACAGTGTTTCTGGCTTGAGGAGCTGGCGTCTCTCTTCTTGCCCATCAGGAGTATGTGATGTTATTTTCTTCCCTGAAATCACCACCTGAATGTTCCGTTAGGAACACCCTGGCTTGGGTGGCTGCCTACAGCTGCTGCTGGCTCCCCAGCCGCACGGATTTGTACCTTTGCTGCACATTTGTACATACCAACTCTGTTGGTACCTGAGAGAAATTCACGTATGTGCATGGGACAGGAAGGGAAGGATCTACCTCGTGCACACAGAAAAGCGTGTCTCAGTGAGTGGCAGCACATGGACAGTTCAGAAGAAGAGGCTTTGAGTGTCATAGTTTCACTCCAATTTCTCTTCATTGTCTTCTGCAGTCCAGGGCAATGATCTGATCATAACTCTTCCATGTAAGTGTTAGTGTTTGTTTCCATGGATCAATGTTGATGTGACTCATTAATGTGGCTTGATCTTCTATAGATGAGCTGCTGACTTCTGTCTGAGCTCGAGTGCCTTGATGTGTCCATATGCATTTGATGAACCGGCTCTCCAAACTCCACTGGAGGCATTCACATTTCAGAAAATTGAGACTCTTTTTGAGGGAAAAAAAGCCACAGGTAAAGGGCAGATTACTCGCCTTACAGATGTCTTCAAGGTTGCCTTCAAAATTAAGGAAAGGAATTAACCATGATTAGAGCTGGGCAAAGTCTGGAGTTTCCATCACAGTGGAAATACCTGCGTTTGAATATTTGAGTTTGTTCCACATTGGTACTAAAATGTGAAATAGGGCATTTTAATGTAGTGGGAATTCCTAAACACTCCATTTGACTTTTCGTTAATCAAAATGAAATACTTTAACACTTTTCATGTTGAAAATGCTTAATTTCTATTATTGATTAGCTCTGCAGTATCTCATTTTGAGCCTGCTAAGCGACATACAAGATGGGGGTTGCAGTTAAGATGCATGATGTGTTTTCCATTCTCTCTTTTGGGTTGCCCTGCTTTTCTAGGCTACATCTCCAGGGATTATTCAGAATTATGCCATTTCTATAATATATCATACAGATCCCTCAGAGGAAGATCTGCATTGCATTACAGGAAATTTAATCTTCTGGGCCATTCAGTTTATGTTAGAAAATGTGGGCCCATGCTTCAATTTACATAAATCAACACGCTGTTAGGGAAATGGAGGTTAGTAATGCCTTAATCCAAGTTCAAGGAAACATTTTGGGTTAGTTCATACTAAAAAGCCTCCCTACAAAAATCTTTGGGGAAAGGAACTCTGTTATGGGGTATTTCAGCTAAATTTTTCTGAGATGGTGATAGTAATAGTATTTAGTATTTTTCAGCAAATAAGCTTTTCAGTGGAAAATACTTTGGTGAAGTTGCATATTTCATTAGCAAGCTCTAGTATTACTAAAATTTGTTTTATTAAATTTTATTCAATATTTATTCAAGACTGAGGTCTTGCCTCTGCTGATGGGCTGTACAATACACCAGGCAGACCCTATGAAATTTTGCTTCTGTAAGTGCTATCCAGTTCCCCATTGCCTTTGGAGATTTACAGTTCACTAAGATTCATAGAATCACAGACTGGTTTGGG
>NW_010107200.1:8334-36589 GCF_000699245.1 Pterocles gutturalis | reverse complement strand
CAGTAACTCTGCCTTTTCTTTATCTTCTACCACCAGAGAAAAACATTATTTTATTCCCAGGTTAGGGGAAGAGAAGGTGGAGAAACAGACTATCAAAATCTCACTTTAAGTTTCTGCTGGAAAGCACTATAAGACAGAAATTCTCTAAGCAGCCACACAAGGCATCTGTCATTGATTGTAACAGGTTTGGGATCAAACCTTCATAGAGAGGAGAAAACCCCTGGGCCTTGTAACACTGAACCTAAATTAGGTACAGTAGAGACAATTAAAACTCTTCTATTGCTAGCTGCTTTAACATTGATTTAATCTTCAGTGGCATAGTATGCACAAGACTCAAAATAGATGGCCTGCAATTAGCCTCTCCATCACTTCCACCTCATTCCAGCGGACTCGTGCTCAGCTCCCTGGAACCCTGTAGCGGGCCTGCCCTGAGTGACCCTGCAGTTACTTTGAGTCCCAGGCGCAAACCACACGCTCCTGTGGATAAAGACATGGGGAAGCAGGGTTGCCCTGTGGCGTGGCAGAGACCCACACAGGGTTTGAGGAGCCCACCAGCTGTCCCTGGCATTTCTGAACCCAGGGCAGGTGTGGGGCTCCACATTACCAACCCCAGCTCTGGTAACTGGTGGAGATCTCCACACACAGAGAAAGAGCCCAGCTAGGCTACGGGGACCCATTGCAATCCGAAACCGAGGTGAGGGGCAGGAAGCCCAGGGGCCCACTGAATGGGACAGCATCTGTCTGGCACTGGCCACACAGGTAACCAAGGATGGATGGACGGCTCCAGCCTTATCACCTGCCTGAATACCTTCCCCAATCAGTGCGCCAGTAACAAGCAGCATTATGTTAGTAACAAGCAGCATTATGTTAAAACTAAGCAGTACACATTAGCCTGCCCATCATGTGATCACGTAGAGATTTACAGCTAAGTAAAAACAGCAACAACAAAACAAGGGGTACTTTTTTCCCCAATCAAATATAGACATAGGGTTTTAGCTTTCACACACATTTAATGCTAGCCTGCCTCTATGCACACAAGCAAATGACAGACACATTTTCTTCAGTTATGGGAAAACAGTATTTTGCATTGCATTTAACAGGCCAGAGCAATGAACTCAATACCCTGCCCTGCCCGTCACACAGACTAGTATCGTTTCTCCTTTTTAACTTCTTCCCTGTCTCTTCACCCCTTTTTGCTTTCTGTAATGGGTGGTGTGTCTGCACTTGCCTTGTCTTGGAAAATCACCTCTTTTCAGTCCCACGGCGGGTAGCAACAACAGAGACCACAAAAAGGATGTAGGCTTTTTCACCATCACGTTGTCTCAGTACGCTGTCTTGTCACCTAGCCCTGGCTCCCACACTGGCACTGCAGCATGGTGGGAAAAAACTGGGCTTTTTATACCATATCAGAGCTCCCCATGGCTCCCAATGACAGGGGAGCCATGCTGACAGCAACTGAGCAGCTGAAATTCCCCCGACACACAAGCACCTATGGTGGTGATAAAAACACCCAATTCCAGCCTGTCTCCAGCACCACCAACAACATCCAAAGCAAAACTCACTGAACAATTCACTTTGCAGAAGCAAGTGGGATCTGCTCTGTTTTATTCCTCTAATTTTGTTGTTGTATTAGAGGGAGTACAAGACCAGGTCTTGCTTAAGAACAGCAGCAGTGCCATTCTGAAAAGCCCAACCCAGACACGGCATAATGAGATGAGGCCACGTCAGAAACAGCAGTGAGAACCGGAGAGCAAACACGTTTAGTGTGGAGTACAGCATACACTTAGAAAATGAAGAGGGACCAGCAGGATCACTGCATCCGGGCACCATAAGTCAGACAAGTTGTAATAACCACCTTATAAAAACATAGGAACATGATATATGCATAAATTCCTAATAAGAGGACATCCTTGATAGAAGGATTACAGATATCTGACAGCTTCCTTGTACTTACTGTTTCAGTTCTTGTCTGGGGCAAGTCTAAGATGGAGGAAGACAATTCTGTCTTTCAGCCTCTCACATCTCAGACCAACAACTACTTCCTTTTGAACAGCACATAAGGACTCCTGCTCTGCTTTTATGTACTGGATCTCATGCTCTTCATCTAAATTTACTGAACTTTAACTTTAGAAGTACCCCTAGGCAATGTACATACAGAGAACAGTAAGCACATTATGGCCCATATCTATCTTGTAAAAGGAAAACCATCAACTAATATTAAAGTGTTTAAAAGGAAAAGACTGTGGCATCTCCTTTATGTATGTTTCTTTGCATGTATGCATATCAGTGCTTGGCATTTTATTGTACTTCTAAGGATATTTGACCACTTTATTGTGCACAGGGAACTGAAGATTCCTTCTAGCTTGTTACTAGCTAGATCACCGGTAGTTGGAAGTGAAAGTGCACTTTCCAAAAAGGTTTATTATGGCCTGTCCAGCCTACGTAATGCTTGCAGTGCAGCATGGAAGTTGACAGGGAACAATACCATCAACATTTGCTTGGCTTCTCAGGCAGCTTTTGCAGATTGTGCTGAGCTCCAGTTTGACACAACTACATTGTCACCTCTAAATCAGCCAGCTTACGTGTGTTTCATGAATGTGAACAGAGTCAATATTTACTCAAAAGAAGGTTAACAGTGATAGATGTGTACCTCCAGTCACATTGAACAAACACTACCACCTAGCACATGAGGCCATTGAGCACTCGAGAGCCCATGGGGTCCCACAACAATAGCCACAGGTTGCAGCCAGCCACACACACCACCTTGACCAGACAGGAACCAGCCTCAACTTGAAAGCTGCAGGGCTGTGCAAGTGTTACGCTGTGCTGCAGCTCGTAAATTCAGCTGAGAAGAAATGTAAATTATCAGGAGGCATGATCTACAGCTTCAGACCCAAAACAAACTGCATCTTACTGGGCAGGTCATTTGATGATGTGAACATCAAATTATCTATACCAGCTGCAGCAGATCAAAACTAAGTAACTGGGTGTTAACAACCTTCAAGTATTTACCTACAACCTTGCAGGCATCCCCTTCACTTTATGCAATAGTAACTACTTGAAGCATAGTTGTGTCTCACATCACAGGGAGGTGGAAATGACTGTCGAAACACAGGAAGCCTGCAACCACAGCAGAAATTGAACACACATTGCCCCAGAGGTCCATCTTGTGCCTTGACCACAAAGTCACTCTTTCTTATCAAAATGGGAAGCTTGTACTTTTTTGGTGCTTTTTTTTTACAGTCTGGCTAAGTCAGAGTCAACGTAACAACAAGGTACCACCTGACTGCATATCTGGGCAGATTAGGAACTCCATTTTCAATATATGCTTAGATGATGTACAGCACAGTGAAACTGACTAAAGCCTGAAGAACCTCCTGATACTGGATGGCCCCCTGAAAACAAAGCAGGTACTAGTACACAGTAGGATGATGTATTATAATTGCATCCTTTTCACGAGATCTCTAGTGATGTTGGCCATGATTTCTCACTTCTAAGTGAGTTATCATGAGCCATTGATTCCTTACAAAGTTAACAAGCAATAAGACAAGTTAACCTGGTGCTATTATGAGGCAATAATGTTGCCATCAGTGCATGTATCCACTGTATTTTGTTCATTTTTCCCTCAGGCACAATAGAAAGGAGCCTGATCACATTTTTCAGCCACTATTCCACAATTAGACTGTATGCAAAATGCATAAACAGCAAAAGCACACTCCAATTCAATTCTCTATTAATCTAGATGATGAAATAAAGAGACTTCCATTAAGACACTCACTTTTTAAAGACACAGATTACACAGAAACCAAGACTAGCAGAATACTCAAATCTGGAGAACAGTTCTCTTTTGCCTCATCAGCATATGACAACATAAACTGTTTTAAACAAGTGTTTTTACTAACAGAGGTCAAACAATTTCCAAGATTCTCCTAACCTCAACAGCAAACTATCACGATCAATGGCACTGTCAAGACATGTGAACAGTTTTTTTGTGCTTCCCCTTTCAATCCCTCTCTGCTGTCTTGTCCCCCTCCCCTTTTGCTAGGTGAACCAAAAAGCACACATGCCTCCACACAAGTTGAATGTGTACACTGTCTTTTTAGAAGTGTTCCCTTTTGTCTTTGTCAAGTAAAAATGCTGAAGTTGTGAACTTTTTTTGACCTCTCCATCTTCTCTGTAGCCCAAAGAACTCTGAGACCGTGCAACATGCACAGGGGAGAAGCTGTAAGACTTGGTAAACAAGACCTGCAAACAGGTGAAGGAAACTGTATGGGCCACGGATTTAAAAAGCAAGCAGAGGCTCACTAGCACAGAAGCCATACAAGAGCCTGTTTTCATATCTAAAACTGCTTAACTCAAAGCTCTTTAAGCCTAACAAAGTAGGAGCCATAAAGTAGAGTGATGCTGGTGTGCTGAAGCCCTCACTAAGCGGTACTGCACTCATGACAGAGGTGGGCCATCTCAGTTGTCTACCTACACAGTTCTTTACAACTAGCATATTAATTACAAGCTACTGCAATGGCTAAGTCCAGAATTACTTTAAAATTGCCCTCCATGCTTAGCCTGGTGGCCAGAAGGTTGTTAAACAGTGATCAGGGCCCTTGGCTCATAGTTCACAAGTTACTGCACGTCAGCACTATATGGGAGATTCTCCTCAATGGAAGAAAAAAAGGAAGTACAACGTGCAGCCTTCATAATGCCTCCTCCCTCTAAGGCAGGGAGTTTAAATGTACCAACACCAACCTTCAGCAGAATGACTCCAGGGTGATTTAGCTCCAAGGACAGGAAACCATGATGCAGGTGGAGCAGAGAAAAAGGAAAGAGCCCCTGTTCACCTGAGTGGGACATCACTAACATCAAAGCTCAAAACCTTAAAGCCTGTTTTTTCTTTGCATTTTTCTTCTTTTCCTCAATTCCACGTGAGCACATAGCAGGGGTGGAGGCTAGCATTTCCAAAATCAAAGGACAAAATCTATCAGTCACTGTGAATCACACACATCTTTCTTCAAATGTATTCTAAGCCCATGTAATCCCTTTCCTTGTCTAATTGGCAAGAAACACCTACTCCCAGAAAGCATGTGGGCTAGGTTCGTGGAAGCAGGGCAAGCAGAGCAGTGTGACTTAGGTGCAGAGTAATAAAGCTCTGTTCAGCATTTCAGCTGAAAATAGCAGTACCAGTAGTAGTATACTGATACAAAGTTTCTAAACACACTATCACATACTCCAGAGAAGATGTCTCCACCACAGAAATGCTGATCCCATGTCTTTGCCAGCCTGGCAGCTTTGCCTGACAAGTACCCCTACCTTTTGCTTCAACATTGTGTCATTTTGGTGCTCACTTTAGTATTAAGTATGAATCAGCTTTACACCTCGTTTTTAGATGCTGTGCTACTCCTGCACAGCAAGTAAAACCCGTAACTAGATGTACTGAGGTTCTGTAGAAGTTCAAGTATAAAATCAACAGCTACTCTATTAGAGATCCATGCAGGACTTGAATTCTGGTCCCCCAGCAATGTAACTGGATCATTACACTTCAAAATCCAACTTTATAAGCAGACAGTAGAGCAGCATTCATGAACACTGTCAGGTTCTAGTTTTGAAAGTGTTATTCTCATTTCAAACACGCAGAGATGCACACGCACATGTACACACACAGCACATTAGCTGAACGCTAATACTGAGCACGCAGCCTCTCGTTTGCAGCAGGATGAGCAGCTCTCTTGAAACGTAATGGCACTTTATGGAACAACCGAAAAGGTGGGAGGAAGAGTCGCAGCGTGTTCTCAGGCACAATGTTTTACAGATGCAATGCACAGAAATACACCTTCCAGCTTTGACTTCTCAGCTATCAATTCTACTGAAAGGAAACCATGCCTTGAATAGATGCATGCCAGCCTGCACCAGCAGACCCCAGTCTCCAGCCCCTTTCCTTCAGCGGGCTGGGCAGGGAAAGCCGTTATGCACCTGAGGTCTCCTTTCACGAACTACACTTTCACTTTACTTCACCATACCATGCCTGTGGCTCCAAGGCTCCCTCGCTAGCTCCCACCAACTCCCCCAAATCCCAGTGCCCCTCAAAGTATCTACAATGCACTCACAATAGTGCCAGCAAATCATAATTTGGATAAAATTAGTGCTTAGAGAAATTAGCTCACAGGAAGTTTCAATCTTCTGTCTATATTTCCCAAATACACAGAAAACATAAAAGGATTTAAGGTAATAAGTAATCTGGGATGCAGAGAGAAAAAAGTCAGAAAAAACCCCCTGCATTTGGATGCCTACTGTGTTGAATGTCACTACCCGGTGCACCAAAACAAAAGTTTTTGCCGAACGCTTAATGCCTGCTGCCAAGAATGTAGCACAAATCGTGCCTTTCTAGCATTTTTGCAAGCTAACCTCTGATTTCAGACTAAGTCATAATTGTGAGAAAAAACTGCATTGCACATGAGAGCAAGATATTTAAACAACTAAAATTTTTCTTAGCACACTGCCATAAGTTTCATTTCATAAATATATTTAAATGATGTTATAATGGACTTGGAGAAGACAATGAAGTTACAGGGATAACAGCACAGCGGAAAGTCATCTACAAGCACCAAGAGATTTCTAAGGAAACAGTCTCAACACAAAGTCCCACTTTTGTAATAGATACAATGAGGCAATCATTTAGATCAGCAGCAGCACAAATGACTACCCACCTCTTGGGACAGGAAGGGAATGACTTGAGCACATATAGCGTTCAGCCTCTTGACAATTTCTGCCTGCAAGTGACAAGAAGAAATAAGTTCAATTATATAAATTCTCAGATGCAACTGTCACCCATGAACACAGAAAATACATTTGTTTGGTTTTTTTAATCTCTAGCCATCCTCTGGTCAGTACAGATTATCAAAATAACTAAAGTATTTGGACACCAATTCAACAATACCTAGGAAGCTAATCATTCTGGCTAAAAAGTTTTCCTTAAAAAACACAGTTTAGAACCAACACAAAGAAAGTTAATTCTGATTATGCAATCATAGGCATTTAAAGATAAAATCTTCAGGAGATGTAACAAAAAATAAAAACAAAATAGTGTGTATCGAACTAAACTCTCTCCTAAGAGGCAAAAAGAAGGACAATTTCAAATTACAGCAATGCCACGGTAAGCAGAGGGAACAAATAAACCAGCTACTTCCATATTAACACTGCATATCATGAGAACATTAGCAAGACAATGTACAACTTCACTGACAATCATTCTACCACATATTTTAGAAAGGGATACTGAGTCTTGTATCATACATATACCCAAGGTTACTAGTAATTACTTTCATGTTGCAATTTTGATCAGAAATGAATAATATACAGTATTTTGTTTCCATACTAGAGATCCAATTCCTATTCTGTGTATTTAATCTGCAAATCGCAATAGAGAGAGGAGATTTGGAGAGATAACACAAGAATTACAGCTCCAGAAACTGCATATTTAAACACACACAGCCTTTCTTACAATAAATCACAACTTTATTATAATAAATTGTAACCAGGGACAGTTCCTCATTATACAGTACAACAGAACACACTTCCTTTTGCAAAGTCACTAACCATATGACGAAGACATACAAACTTGTGCAATTTAGGCCTCCTTTTTTTAACAGCAACCCTGCCAGCATTTTTGCTATGCTATCTTTTAAATTGTGAATGCTTAGAAAAGAACCTATAGAACAGCAAGGCTCAAAACTAGCAGTAAAAAAGTCAGAACCACGGATAAAGTATATCTACGTTCAAGGAACATTACAGTTACACAGCTACATAACCAGAAGACATGGTTCACTAGAGGTACGGGTACATGTGGAACTAACTATGCCCCCTTGTGCATACTGTGATACACTCGAGTTAACGCACACTACTTTGCAATACAATTTCTTCATTTCTCTGAAATCCACCTAAACTCTTGTAGATTACTTATACAGCAATTTCTATGTTACACTGTACCGGTATCTTCTCGCTGGTTGCCACTGTTTATGCAAGTCCTTATCTTGTTAAAGTTATGCATTTTAATACATATTTTACATTAATGTAGTACACCTTTCCTGTTTATTCAGCAGCATAGATACCTTAAAGGACACTTGAGAATATGTTCTTTTCACCACAACTCTAAATTACATGTTAATTTCAAAGGTCTATATGTGTCTGTAATATCAGATATCCCACAATGTATAACTTAAATACCCTTCTAAATAAACACTGTTCACTATACTAGTTGACACAGAGTTACAAACTGCTTGTTACACAGAGCAGTACAGGGAGTGACAAGACGTGTGCATCTAAGCTTCAGCCAGAGGCTGCATGATCCAATATGGCATTACTTGAGAAAGAGTATTTGATTAAGGAATTGTAGACCGTAATACAATACACATCTCCAAAGCACCTGTGCTGCAGTGGTTCAAGCACCACTAATAGAGTGATTTCCAAACTCTGGGTCCTAGCCACACTGCTATTTTTTTAAAGGAATCTCTTGCATGCTTTAAAACCAAAGAAAATTACACATCCTGCTCTGAGGCTTTTCGATATGAAAAGACAACTTCAAGTGCTGCCATCCTGACTCGAGCTAAAGCCCCTCTGACCTGCCATTTAACACATATATATGTCTTAGTAAAAAAAGAGCACGTGATGCTTTCCTCTGCTGCAAAACAACTCCCCCTACACATCTTTAAAATGCCTGTCACAACCTTACCCACCTCTTGCACAGCTCCAGGGTAAGCCTTTGCTTTGGCTGTACTGAGCAGAAGACCACTCTTCAACCACAGCCACATTAGCTGGATGCTTCTACTGCAACGCTTAGGAAATGAGAATAAAGCTGTGCCACGCAGGAGCTCAGTGTGTGATTTTAAAAGGCTTGCAGATTCATAGACTTTAAGGCCAGAAAGGACTGTTAGAATTGTTTTATCTGACTTCCTGGGTAACACGGGCTGTAAAACTTCACTGACTTCTCCCCATCAAGCCTGTGAATTCTAGTTCAGCTAGAATAGAGATTAGTCAACAAAAAATAATTTTACTCAACTCACTTTGAGGTATTTCTTCTCAATTAAGGTATTCAATCCCAGCTATTTCAAGCTATTTCAGCTATGATGTTTTTCTTCTGATCACTTTCCTTTGCCAGCAGAAGTATGTCTCTCTTTTACTGCTCTTCTTGCCAAAAAGTGGTTGAAACACATTTGCTCAGTATTTATACAAAAATTCACCTGCAGCAGATTCTGAGACTGGGAAACGTTAAGCTAAAAAGCGTCTTCCAAAAAGCTGAGAGTAACTGAGAACAGGTGACTGGATATGAACGGTTACACAACCATAATAAACCTCTCCCATCAGAGTGCAGAACAGCAAGTCTTTTCATGATGTATGCAGGAAAGTGAGCTGATGGAGACAGCACCCAGCTGCACCTACGGCGAAGAAGAAGAGCTTGGTAACAGCACCAAGAGATGCTGAGATGTTCCTCAGCAGCATTTCTCAGCCAGGCACAGGGCCCACTAGGCCAGTCACAACCAGGCCAAGAAGCCCTTGCTATGCCAAGAAGGGCATTTACACTATTTCCTTATTAAAACACCCTTCATTTCCCCTAACAGTGAGTGTTCCCAGTTGCGCTGTCTTGCGTAGACTTACATTTTATCACCCTCAACACTTGGGCAGCAAGCAAACAGCCCAACCAAGCCACCACAGACCAGCCACACGCGGAGGCATGGCATGACCTGCCGAGCCACTGGCTGCCTACCTTTGGAGACCACAAGCAGCAGGAAGGCATGAAGGAAAACACTGCATACGTGTACAAATCATAGGAAGGACATTACGCGTTCTGTACCAAAAAAAAAAATCTTAAACCAGACGTTTTCACCTAGTAAATACAGAATACCCTCTGCCTTGACGCTGCAACTGTTTCTGCAGTGAGCTGTGTGGTACAACACCACAGCAACAAGCCTGACTGTTTACTACAAAACACACAAGAGAAGCTGATAGCCACCAGAAGCTACCTGGAGTGGGTTTCTTGCAATGCTGCCCTAAAACTTGAAGCTGTAGGTACTGATGACATAGGCTAGCATCTCGGTAGACCTATTCCTACTGCCACTGGAGGGGCCTGGAAACTCATTCTTCTTTGCATGAGGTACAAAGTCAGACATAAAGTAAAATATGAATCCACTTCATATTTCAATGCTCATACAGATTTTTAAAACTCTGTGTTTAAAAACAGTTCAGGGTCTTCTCTCTTCTTTTAGACATCAGGCCCATGTGTTTTTCATGATCAATCTAGTTGACAGGACAGGGGAAAAGCATGATTTCATAAAATCAGGCTGCCAATTCCTCACATGGAAAGCCAAAGTTGCCTCGGAAACACGGCTGCTTGCACGGTCATCTAATTTTACCTCTTTTGTCCCATGGGACCAGGCTTTAGAGAGGCATCATTTATTTACAGGCCTTTCCACTGGGCTTCAGTTATTGGCCAATAATACTGTGGACACACACACTTCCAATGGCCTATGTTTGGAAACCAAGTCTAATCTGATGGCGCAGTGCCTGAACTCCTTTTCCAGCACAGCCATTAAAGGATGTAGGTTATTGCTGTTGTCACCATTGATATTTGTCATTGTAATGTAATTAGGGCCCTAAAATGATGCATTACAGCCCTTGGCACAGCTTCTATTAAAATCTTTTCTTCTGCTCACTGAACTGCGACCTGCTTCCTGATGAATAACAGACAGACAGCTTTAGGGTGAGGAGCAGATTCATCAAAGAAGTATTTTTCAGCTCTGGAAATGAAATAAATAAATAACAGAGGACAACCTAAGAAGAAAAGCAAAAGGAAGGAAGGGGGTGGGTGGAGGGAAGCGCACAGAGCATTCGAATTTCGTCTGACCACTTGAAATTCTGATTGCATCTGATGAATCTTTCTTAGGACAATATATTCCCAGCTTGTGAATCACATGGTTATCAGGGCTCTAATCTGCTATCCATCTGCCTATGCCAGCACCGTAACTTCCAATCAAATTTATAGGTTATGTGGGTCATGCATCCCTGAACAACGACATTCATGGATATCCCATTTAAACTGGCACAGATTCTGAAATGCTGTTGTTAGGGTTACTGAATGTTATAATACTATTCAAAGCTTTATGAAAGCTCCTGATAAACAGCTGTTAAATTATTGCCTGTGGATACAGTGTGATGCTCTGAAATAGCATTAATGGCCCAATAAAAGGGTGATTGTTCATGCCAAAATATAAAAAGGATAGCTTTTGCTGCCATAGTTTGTCAAACATTTTAACAAACACTGGCACTTCTATTACTCCTTTCCCTAAACACAAAAGACGTTTGGCTTTGCAAAAAAACACACCAGCATGGAGCCAGAAAAGATGAGGGAGAGGTAACAGGGAAGGCTCAGGCTGGAATCATCTTTTTACTTATCTAATGCAAGCTTGCACTGAATGCATCCTTTGGGAGACACCTACAAATGACACTATTTTAACAGTTTTGAGCTCTTTTCACAGCCAGTTAAGTGGCAGCTTTTTTAAAAAGTGAGAAAAAGATTAAATATTTATTAGCTACAATGTCAAGAACTTTTTCATTTTGTTATGCATATAAAGAGACAATAGTAAAATCACTGTGCCAGAATCTGATCCAAGTAAAGGTATGAAGATCCACATAAGTTAACAGTCCCTCAGCATTATCACAGGGATATACATAAGAGCAACAGCTTAGGTCCCTGATTCAGCCAACAAAATAATTTTGACCAAAGCCAATGGCTAAATGGTAATTAATTGCCCAAATATGCCTAAAAACCTGACCTCTGAGTTTGTAAGTGCCTACAAAGCATTCTGAAAAATGTTCAAAAGACAAGTCTGTGGGCAAGGCTATACCTTGGGTCCTGTGAGGTAAGCTAGTCCCTGAAGGGGGCTCAGCAAAGCTGGTCCTTGGGGTACAACCACAGCCCTGCAGCTAGCAGCTGTACACAGAGGGGAGCATGTGATGGACGATTAGACTCCTAAATCCCTTTGAGGATGGCAACGCAGGGGTTTAATTCAATTTACCCTTGCCACATGCAGCTAAAATAGGACATAAGCACATGGTAAAATATGGGAATGTGTTTAAGTGCCTTGATGAGTATTTTAGCATATGTCCGAATTCTTAGCACAGATGGGGAATAAAAGAGAAGCAAGAGTCACAAACTCCAGATATTAAAATACTCAGAAATTTTCTAATACACAGGGAGTTCAGAATCAATTTGTTGCTTAAAAATCTCCATTTGCATTCTTTTTTGGCAGAGGGAAAAAAAAGAGAATTGGGATTTTATTTATAGTATATAAACTTTAGGAAAATATTTCCACTATATTTCACAAAGTTCCATAGTTATTACAATTATAAAAAATTGCTGGTAAAGAATTACTACTGGAGGCTGTAGGTCTGTCAGTGGAATGGAAACAAAACTACTATATATGTATTGTTGAAATAAAACAGAATAATAAAACGCTATTGGGAAACCCATTTCAGCAGCCAGTAGGAAAAAGAATATATGCAATTACACTTTCAGAAAAATAATTTGAAACAACTGTTATTTCAGGTTTAATTTGTTCTACACAATGCAGCCTTTGCCAAAAAGATCAATCTCGTTTATTAAGTGCTTACCAAGAACACATGCACACACCCATAATATCTAAACAAGCATTTCACAAATTAGTGAGAACAAAAAAAACATTATTACACTGTACAAGACATATCACGATTCTGAATAAAGCAAGCAAAAAAACCTAATTTTAGTATTTCACAGAAAATTAACTCTTCTTTCATATAGAATAATGTGTTTTGTTTTAATCACAGACTCTTGTCTGGAAGTGCTTACTCTGGTTCCACAGAACTGGAGGAAACACTGCAAGCCCTGAAAATAAAACGTCTTTTCAGCCCTAAAGGAATGGTGTTTGGAAACCGAGCCACAAAGAGTCTAGTCTTCTAGTCAAGGAGAGCGGAGGGAAAAGGTCTCTGCTGAGAAGGATACTAAACAGCAAACAACCTTCACTAAGCCAGTTTGTCAAATTTAGGATATTTACTTCGAGCAATGCACGTACAAATCGAAATCAAGTGGGAGCACCAGACCCTGCTGAATAATCATGGGTACATTTCTCCACCTCACCTTCCTATCAACCTTCTTTACAAACATCCCCTCTCAGCTCAAGAAGTACTGTAAACTTGCTACTTACCCTTTGTAAGTTAATTTAGGTGCTTATTTTGCACAAAATACTGCAGACAGCAACATAAGCAATAAATCAGAATTTTCAAAATCAATTTTCTAATGTGCATCCCAATCTGTTGGCTGCTGAAGTGAACTGATAAGACATGGCTTTTATTTAACATCTCAAGAACCATGTGGAGCTCAACTGAGCAAGAAAAGATACATATTGAATCATTCATGATTAAGACAATAAAAAACAAATCAAGTAAGGTGATATATAAACATCCTTCAAGCCTGTCACTTGAGGAAGTCAATGTTTTTTGTTAATATCAACTTCTACCAGCAAGTAGGGTAACAGAAATGCACAGCCTGGAGATCCACATAGTCCTTCAATTGTTCAGGCTGCCATCACATAGCAAGGTGCATCCTGCCCTGCCCTGCCACAAGCACCTGCAGAGCATCCAGCAAAAAGGCTGAACCTGAAATGGCAGACTGCCTTCAATTTCCCCTCCTCAAAGGCAACAGGAAACACTTGCTGAAATATCAGACATAAATGAGTAAGAAGGGGACACTGCCACGGAGATGCTGTTTCCATCAGCAGAGATTTGAAGTTCTCTGTAAAGTACCATCCCTTCACATACCAGCAATCCTCAGCATTTCACAGCAATACTTGTGAAGTATGGCCTCATAACATCGGGATGAGAAGTTTCCACCACTCTCCACCAACTGAAGGAATCTAACTTCACAGTTTAAAAAAAAAAAAAAAAACAAAACAACTTTTTTTAAGCTTGTAAACCTGTGGCATCACACTAAGGCAGCTTCAGCTCCGAGTTCGGTCTTTTGCATTGTCTCCTAGCTGCAAACAGGTCAGAATTTCCCATTTTAGTCTTACCCCTAACAGCTGAAACAGGCACAATCACCACTCCCTTACTGCTCCATTCTTCCTCTCGCATTCCTCTGAAAAGTCTGACCACAGTTCTTCTGTGCCTGCTGGAAATGGCACAAGCCCATCTGAGCTTGTTCTGGCAACTATACTCATACAGTGCTTTTAGTGCACAGTTTTAATTAATTGAGAAAAAGTAAAAAAAAAAAAAAAAAAAAAAAAAGGTGAGGCATACTCAAAACCTCAGTAGGCTTATGTTATAACCTGAGGTGCCCTTAACTGCCCTGGAAAAATGTTAAGGAGGCAGCATTTCAGGAAACAGCTGAAAACCTCTAGCAGGTAAATCTAAAAGAAACCATGTTTTTAAAATTTACATATACCATGCTTAGGAAAAGGGGTTCTGACACTCTGTTTAATTGTTACTACAGAACAAACACTAAAATAGTTTTCTCCCTACAAAACAGAGCAGTCAGTGCCCACTTCCGATTGCCACCAACGCTTACCTTTCATTTGCAAATACACACAAAGAAAGACTCAGAACTAGCTA
The DNA here is from genome assembly GCF_000699245.1 of Pterocles gutturalis. Lineage (NCBI taxonomy): Eukaryota > Metazoa > Chordata > Aves > Pterocliformes > Pteroclidae > Pterocles > Pterocles gutturalis. The sequence continues at coordinate 21,964 of NW_010107200.1, read as the reverse complement.
CAGACACCTACTATCCTACATGCGCTCCCTGTGTTATGGCTACAGCGCTTACTCCGGAGCAGTATGCTCCAGATGTTAATCACCAAGAAACTGATATGTTATCACAGTCGAGAACAGTGTAGCTTCTGCCAGACTTCCATTTACGTACACAAGGTTCTACTGTTCAGTCTGAAGCTTGCAGAAAACACTGCAACCAATAGTAACATGTCATAGTCTGACAAAAAAGAAGGAAGAAAATTCAGTTTCTCCAGCAAGTGTTGTGTTGTTCCAGGTTTTAATGAACTACGTAAAACTGATCAATAAACTTATAAAACTGGCAATCAGAAGTCTCCCATAAAAGCAGGAAAAGCAACGTGACTGCTGAACGCGATTTATTTTCTTCCAGAGTCATCTGGAGGCCAGGCATCAGCCCCTCGGCATCAGGAGTAAGGTTGTTTCTTCTCTTCCATCTCTGGTTTCCGTTCTTTAACCACCTCAGCCCTGCAGGTTGTGAAAAGTGGAGCTCGTAGCTTGTGCAATTCATTGATAATCATGCTTGATTATGTTTGCTTCCAGAAAAGATATATACTAGGAATCAGCACGTTGATCTATTCAGTGGATTTGTCAGATATAGTTAAAAGAATTCTTACAGTGTTTGAAAACTTTGTCATGTTTCACCTTCAATCCCTCATCTCTTCTTCCTACCCAGCAATTTCATACCACGTGGTGAATAGCTATCAATTAGCTCAAGAAATCCAGCAAAATTCCTTTATTTCAAGGAAAAAGTAGTCTACACAAAGGAAACAACATTTTAACTCCTTTTCCATTGCAACCGCCTGTTGTACCATGAAAATGAGCAATACTCAGATGCAATTTCCACAGATTCACGTAACAGATTTTTGTATTTGACATAACAGATAAAACTATTGCCCTGTTTAAGCCAGTACACAAAAGCATTATTTTAACAACACCCCACAAGATGACAGGATAGTGCAGTGGATTTTATAGCAATGCTATAATCAAGCTTCAATTTTGGATCCTCGAAATGACACAAATTCAAATAAGGCATGTTACTATCTCAATTTTTAATATAAGATATCTGTTAATTCTTTCTGAAGATAAATACATGTTTCATACTTGTTGGTGGTATTTTATCAAGCCCCACTTTTCTGGAATACAGTGATCATCTGAGAATCAGATTACATTTAAGGAACCTTTCTTTCTTTCCTGCCCAGAGAGCTCTTTTTTATTTTTTTCTTTTTTTTTAAATCAACAGTCAACAAGTGAAAGTTACCTAAAATACTAAGGGTGTATAAGGAGGGCACATTTTCTTTTACTCTGAATTTAAACACAAGTTTCAGCTTCAGGTGCTGACTCATGATTTCCTCATGCTTTGAGATGGCAATGACACATTTCTACTGAAGCACCAGCCATGAGCTTCCATACTGCAGCACCCTATAGATGGGCAAGCTACAATGAATCATCACCAGCCTTGTCACTTGAGGCTTACACCATACCGCATATGATGACACAGCCAGTCAGGATCCCAATTCCTTTCCTCTGGAGCATGTTCCCCTGTAAAGTAGGAGGGACAGCACTGAGGAGCTGGCAAACTGAGCCAACAAGGAAAAACTGGAAGTTCCAGCACTTCACACATCTCTGCTGCCACTCAGATGATACTGATTCATATTCATATTTTCTAAGTAAAACACTTGCCGTGACAACTAGTTCAATGGGACAGGATTCTTGATGCAGCAGAATGCTGCTTTCCTAACAACCACAACAAACAACAGTCTGTAGCTTTGACTCCTATTGAGAAGAAAATATTGACATGAATTGCCTTAGCTCATAATTTCAGTCATTGTGGATCATAACTACTTCTACTGAAAATAACTCTATTCAGCACTTCTGCAACTGGGGTTTCTTGCTATTTTTCCCCTAAGTGAAGGGGGCAGAACAGGTAATTTTATCCTTCGACATGTGAATATCTAACAAGTGGCAGTTTCACTAGTGAAGTACATCTAAAATAATCAGGCAGTTGATGATTCTCTTTTTAACGTTCCTAAGAAGAGACATTTGCAAAGCAAATGCTAAGACATTTGTAAGACATGCATGCTTAATATGTTCAGAAAATTCACTTGTCCCCAAGACAGCTGGATACACTAAGTACATCTTGATGTTCAATTCATCTGAATGGCATTCTCCCAGTAAAACTCCTGCCAGGACAGACTCTGAGTCAAACAACTCTAAATGGCATTTATCTTTAAATTACATCAGCATTACTGAAGTTTTCAAATACTCTTTATCGGAGAAGGATTTCAACTTCAAGTAACTTCTTAAACACAAAGTTTAAGAAAATGCCATAAAAAGCAGAACAGGAGGCATGGAGCAAAGGAGAACTCTCTGGCTGGGAAATGTAGATTTCATGAAACCTTTTACAGTGCTGAAATTCCCTGTGAGATCACACTTTGTGTGGAGAGATACTATGAACTGCATTAATTTCAGACAAATGCTCAAGACACACCATATGTTAAGTGCGCTCTTCATCATACTGCACCTACAGACTTTAGTAAAAACATCTTAAATGTGGAAAGAAGGTCAGATGTAAGCAAAAGAAAGGGGTAAATAACTCTCTGTATAACAATATCAACACACTTCTCCTTAAACATGTTCTTATCAGAAAAGGCATCAGTCAGATAGGATTCCTTCATAAAGTTAGTCCAATTTCACACCCATGACCCCACTATAAAGATGTCTGGGCAAGAAATATGGATTATGCACTCCCCAATTCTGCTCTATCTGCTCTTGAGATAGAGAGAAGGCTTTCACTGCAGCTTCACATACACTTTCAGTTGGCATAAAACAGGCACTGAAGATGATCTCCCCTAATCCAGCTACTCCTGCTCACTCTACTTTGTGCTGCTATCATTTTTGTGGGTGTGTCGTGAAACAAGCAAGGAACTTGTCCAAGTTAAAATCCAGCACTCTCTCACCCTTTTTTTTTTTTTTTTTTTTTTTTAACTTTTTAAGTACAAACCCCAGTTTACCACTGGGTTAACCCACATGCGGGATCACCGCAATGCCACCTTCCGTGCACTTGAAGTGCACAGAAAACTTCAATCTCAGACACACAAAATCTCTAAGCTGAGACTTTTTGTGAACACTTCTTTTAGTCAGAAACCAAAGGCACGGTTAAGAAAGCAAATGACACACACAGTGGCACTCCCAGAAAGGTGCTCATCTTGTTACAGATAGCGATACTTCTCTGGGCATGGGGAGGCACTCCATTTCACTTCCTCCACTACCCTGCAACCAAGACATATTGCTATCAACCACACTGTGAACTTTTCACCTCTCGGGTATCATCACCATCTCGTTTAGCTGCAAGTTTCGAGTAGTCTTTACAGCCACCTGTTAGATCATCTGGTAAACCAAATCACCAATACCCAATTGCACAGTGAATTCAAAGCACTAAATAAATAAAAACTGCTGTACATTAGTGGTAGACATACTAGCTCAGTAGTGGTCAGATGAAGAAATTAAATGCTGTGGTCAAAACTGTCAAAAAAACACACTCATAAAACAATGTATGTTTTTTTCCATTATAGCAGACAGCATGAAAAGACAGCAAAACCACATTTCCATGCTTGTTTTTTTTTTTTTCATGGATCTCTGGCTTTTTGCCATGCAGTAATTCCATGGCTTACCAAAATGTAGTCTCTGGGCTTGTTAATTTCATATTTCGTTTGATAGGTCTGTAATCTTGCCACCCTTGTAATCAAAAAGGTTTGAGGCAATCATTTATATGAAAAAATACTCATTCAAATCCTAACACTTTTACCCACAAAAATACATAGAGGTTGTATCTATTTTGGTTTATAAGAATCTGTTGTACACAAACTATTATAATCATTCCTTTTTGTAACAGCAGCTTCCCATGACAATTACTCAGTTGTGCTATTCTGTCTGCATCAGAAATTTGCCAGAATACAAGAAATGAAACCTTAAAATCACTGAACTACCTACTGACTGTTTGCAAACCTCTTTGTGTATAATCACTCTCTGTTTTTTACAATGACTACAGAAAAGGCCGGGGGGAGGAGGAAGGGAAATAGGTTTGATGACTAGTGGCTAGCTGAAACTGTGTTTCCTTTGTGTGAGCTTCAGTGAAGATAAAAGAATAAGTTGGAAAATATTAACCTTCATACTAAAGAGAAGGCAGATCAAAATGACTGATTTCTTTATTGACATAAGCCAGTTTTCACTACTGTAACATACCACACTGCGTAGGTGAACACAAAGGAAAGAAAAGTGAGAAAAAAGTTTATTTTTTTTAACAGTCACCAACAAGAGAATACCATCGCTTTACTATCACAAGTGTAACTTCAGCTCAGGATCAAGTTGCCTTGAACTAGCTGTAGAACTACCCAAGCAGCTGGAGAAATACTGAGCACAGTAAAACCTTGCTGACTCCTCAGTTAGCAGGACCTCAGCAAGTCTGTTCAATGGTAGGTAAAGCACACCTGCGAGCACTTCAGTCATACTCTTGAACACCATCCACACGCACCAAAAAGCACTTAATCTTAACTCTGTACCTGTAAACAAAGCTTTAAAAATAGATGCCATTTTCTGTCAATGCAGCCCAAAGCAATACAAAATTACTCTCAGTATCTACTGCAGAACCTGCGTAGAGCTCATTTGGTAAGGTTGTAAACTAGGCTTTTCCAGCTCTACTGACTATATTAGACTGTACACTGATAAATATTATAGTCTTGCTAAATTCACAGCTGTTCTGCCTCCAAAATTGGCACCCTTCTGAGGAAGGGTGACCAAGAAAGGCAGCAGTAAAGGAATGCTCAGATAGAGAAAGTGACCTACTTTACAATCTAAATCTCACTGCTTCACCAGAGTGGAAAAGCACAGTAGCATTTCAGTGGAGAGCACCAGACATCAAACCTTCCTCCTATATTATGCTGAAGACAGCCCTCAGACTAATATTTCTTTTCTGAAGTCCAGCTTGCATTTATGCTCAAAACTACATTTACAGCTTCTCACATTTGGGGGTATTCACATGCTGAGGAATGAAGACAAAACCAAACCTGTGATCTACAGTGTTGAATACTAAGCTGGTGTGCATCATCTTTTGACAATTCACATTGTCATTATCTTCCTGCAACCTCTGCAACAAATAAATCAAGAAAGAGCCTCGCACAGATTCATCATCTAACAGGCTGGCAGAAATCCAAATGAGGTTAAAAAGAGACTGGGATACTAGCTACTTGAGATCTACACCAAGAGCCCACCTCAGACTAATTCTGCACAGAACCAGGAGGAACAGAAAGGTTTAACAAACCCTTTATTTTCCCAAACTTTACAATATAATTGCTTGTACCAGAGAATGAAGAACCCACTCTGCTGCAACTACTGCACGTACAGCAACAAGCCACAGCTCTGGAATTTGCCAAGGTTTGGGCATGCAGGAAGAAGGTAGGGATATGCTACCACAAGGCAAGAAAGTCTGTTTCAGATTTCCCCAAAAATCCCACACAGGTGAAAAAGTATTATTATACCACTTGCCATATGGAGACTAGAGGCTGAGAAGATAGATTACCAAGGGCAAACTTCCGTAATACAAATCAAAATGTTTACTGCATTACTGCTGAAAGGTACATCAGTGGAGCATGCTAATTGCAGCTGGGATGGAAAAGACAGCATAATTCACATTGGAGGCAAAACAAGGGAAACTGTCTTGGGAAAGAGCAACCTGCCCCAAGGATCTTACAATCTAAAGAGATAAACACAGCCACCTTTAAGTGACTCCTGTGTAATAATATCTCACCTCTCCTTTCTTAGCACACTGGTCTCCAAAAACTGTTCTGTGGTAAAAGGTTGTGCTTCAGGAAATACAGTATTACTTACACTTCCCAGACAGAGAACTGAAGCAGTGAAAGCTAGAGGTGATGTCTCCAGGACGTATGTACTGCATTTTTTTTAAAATGCCTATGCAAAACAGACATGTAATTCAGGCAGAAAGTTAGCAACAGACAGATGATCAAGAAGATTTTCAAGAATTCTTAAGAACAAGTGGGCACCTACCCATACCTAGAGATACATAAGTGTACCTTCACATCTTAAAAAAAAAAGGCACACCAAATATAAAGGCTGGAGCACCACAAAAATTTAGGCGTTAAAATCCCAAGCTACAACCTTCACCCCCTTGCCTCCCCACTCAGGAATGACACAGTGCTGAAGTCACCAGAAGTGCATAGGAGTCTCTGTCTCCAGCCCTGAAGCTCCCCATTAACCCTGCTGAGTACCCCTTCCAGACATGTTCAGAAAAGTCTTTGGCTCAAGACCAAGCTCTTTGGCATCCAGCTCACAACTAAGCCCTGAAAAGACCCTCCCTCTGCAACTCCCCCAACTTGATATTTCTCTGCCCATGTCCCCCAGGGACCTGGAAAGCACTGCCAGAATTATTCCCACATGAAATACAGCAGCAGCACACTAAAAAAAAGTGGAGAACAGACATACTTCTATGTAACAGCTTAGTGGTTAAAGAGTTTAATCAGAGCATTATATACATGACTTTAATTCTTTCTTTACTTCTACCTCCCACCTGCTAGGAGAACACCCTGACTAACAGGCTTCTGTGAACTCACAATTCTTCCACTGGAGAAGGAAAGTCCCTTTCCCAGTTCCTACTCAGAATCACCATATATGAAAAACCACCATGGTCTAAAACATGCAAATAGATTTTGGGCAGTGACTGGGACCCAGCACAACTCCTTCCAGCTGGCCAGTCTTTCCAGGGTGACAGCACAGAATGCACCTCTCCTCTTTCAGCTCTAGTGAACCATCAAGGTTGTCATGCAAACCAGACAGCTTTCTGCTGAGCATCCCAGTCATTCTCCTGGGAGAGAAAAAACGTGGGTCCCACTAGTAGACTGAAAAGCAGCTGAACTAAGATGAACCAAGGATGTTGCCTTCTCCAGACTTTTTGTTCATGAAAAATCCACACTATGCTTACATTTTAAATAAAGTTTAGGTGCCACTCTTCAAAAAGTGACTTTGAGACTACCAAACCAAGGCAGCATATGTCCTGGCAGCACCAACTTTCATGTCTTGGCCCTCAAGCAGTGAGAGACTTAAGGCACATCCGTGACCTCAACATTTCCCTATGGGCAACCCTTCCGTATGTGCTGGGATTTCTTTGGCTCCATGATGAATCCCTCAACTCTCCCCACACACCACAAGCATTGCTCTGCCCTCGTTCAGCTGGCCCTCCAGACCAGTGGTGCAAAAGTGCCCTGCAGCATCGCTCCTGCCTCGCTGCGGACCGTGGTCAAAGCAGCTTGTCCCAAGTCTCATAGGAGGCCCTTGGCAGTACAGTCCAGAAACTCGCACCTGGATCGCCCCAAGCCCCAGACCCTGGCAGCTGCATCTCATCTACCTGTGAGCTTTCTGCTTTGCTTAACGTTAATACAAAGAGGTATTTCCTGTGTCTACAGATTTTCAGGCTCTCCAGGTTCTGTCACAGGCTTAAACAAACCTCATGACCCTTAATACAGTGCACACTTACAGCAGCATTTTTCTTTGAAAATGTGTAAACTAAGATTATCCCAGGATTCTTCTCATCCACACAAAAAGACTCGTTAAAAATCAATGCTTTAGAAGAAATACACATCTGAGTTCCAGGCAGCAAACAGAGCTAAGTAAATAGCAACTAAGCGGAAGACAAAATATCGTCATTTCATACATTCACAACGCCTGTATGTCCATTTGACTGAAGGCTATTTGGAAAAAAAAATGTTGCATATATAAAGAAGCTGGATGTTTGTATCTGCAAAGGAAAATCTTAAGTCTTTATACAGAGGTAGGTTTTGAAGGTGTATAGTAACAAGGATGCTAATGTTAGTCTGAAAAGCATCTTGTATACATGTCTGAAAACTCATCTTCAAGAGGAAACCTACAAATTCAGAAAACGCACGTATGCTCGTGGGGGCTCTCTTCTTGTACAATCTTATGGTGCTGTTGCATTTTACATCTCTAGCTACATGATCAAACCCAAGAACAATTGTCATCCTCAATCAAGTGTGGTTTTATAAAAAATGTCCGAAACAAACCATTCCCCAGAAATTTCCAGGATGCCACGGGCACAGAATGGTAAGACTTTTTCTTATGCTACCAACAAGTGAAACAGGATGCATAGTTTGGTGTTGCGAGTCTGTAGAGATAAAGCAGGGAAAGTTGTGAGGGGGAAAAGAACTAAGTGTCTTGTGCATGGAAAATGTCTTTCTCCTCATGTTGTCCATGTAAAAGACACATTATTAGCCCCATTTTCCTTAACAGCCATCTCTAGAAGCACAGGAACCACAGAGATGCAAAGGAAGTAGGACATCACTCTTGAATGAATAAACCAAGAGCTCATATGCAATTTACTTTTCAATACCTCCATACTTACATATGGACAAATACATAACAAGTAACTGACATAAAAAGTCCTTGATGTTTGGAGAAGTTGGTGTCTCTTCCATTGACATTTTAGAGTAACAAATAAGCAAGAGACTCTCACTAAAGCCCATACTATTTTGTTGTTGTTGTCATTGTTGTTGTTCAGACAAGACTGAGAAAGAAAACATACAGTTTGTCCCCAGAAATTAAGAAGTACTGAAAAAAACTGTAAAAAAGCAATGTGCTCAGACTGCAACAGCTTTCTGCAACTAGGACAGAAAGCCTACTGGTTAAATTGAATATAAGAATAAACAATCTATCCTTTGTTAACACACAAACATACGGGGTGTATTTTATGCACAAACTCTTTCCAGTCTTCTTTTGTTATTCAAACACTATGGACTGATATTTTAAGAGGCACCTACTTTGCATCTGGTCACCTGCTTTATAAAACTACAGAAAGCTGACAATAATGGTGTTGTAGCTGGCTCTCTTTTACACATCAGCACAGTGCCGTCTTTCAAATGGGGCACTGTGAAAGTGGATGGTTGTCATACAGAGTGAACGGTACTGCAGGGAAATGGGAGACGTGAGAAGAAAACCAATTAATGAGCTTCCTCAAATCATTCCTTGTTCTCTGCCTTCTCCCTCAAACCAGAAATACAGCATAAGCATGTTGGTCAGCTTTGGCCTTATTATCTTTGTTTTCTTTCTCCAAATGTTATGGCAGGACCAATCCCCCAGATTTCCAACTTTTACCTCCAAATACAATTAACAGAGTAGCAAGCAGGAGGCCAACTCAACTATCTCCAGTGTTACTTCCCAGTAACATCTGGGGCATAAGGACAAACAAAATCTCACAGCAGTTAAGGCACTGCTGGACCTCATCAGACAGCAGACACAGGTTTGGAATGAGTCCTCTTTCCTCCACAGCAAATACATACTCATTCAATATTCTGTGATTCTCTAGAGCCTCTCATCTAATAATGGATGTTAACAAATTAAATCTTAGATCAATCCTCGTCATGTAATATCGTCACTATTTCAGAGAGCAAGACAGAGGTACAGAAATATCAAGAGACTTCCACTGAGAAACCACAACTGGTAATTTGTCACATTCTTCAAATTAAAAATGGCGTCTTCCCCAGATATGAGGCAGTCAAGTCCCTGGGTAGGCATCTGCAGGTACCCAGAGCAGGAAACAGAACACATATCAATGCTGACTGTTCTCTGCAGACCCTTGGTGCTCCACGAAGAACGAGTACCGAACTCACATCCCTGTGCCCTGCAGCTGCTGTAACACTCCAGCCAAGCCACACATCCCTCCCAAAGCCAAAACCGCAATACAGCTTGGCTTAACATGCAGCGTCCATGCTGCTGCTGGCTACATGGCTGTCAAGCAGCTAGATGGTTGCTTGTCCACCTCAAACCCAACGCAGGATCTCCCAAGGCAGACAGGAAGCCAGTCAGAGACACCGCTGGAGCTACTGACAGAAACCCGGCCCTGCCCAGCCCTCAGTGACATTGCTTTCATGAAAACACATGAAACAAGCATTGTCAGGTCCAAAGGTGCCCCTTCCCCAAGCCTTAGCTGGGCTGCACTACAGTGATTTTGTCTCCCTTGCATTTATTAATAACAAAGCTGAACAGGAAAACAACACTGTGTTTTCAAAATGAAGTCCAGAAATGTTTCAGCTATGAGGCATGGCTGAAAACTCCTTACTCACCCCTGTGAAAGGTTAGGAATGGGAAGAAGTGGTTGTCCAAGATAAAAAATTTCCTCAATGATTGCTCCACTTTCTCTGTGGTTTGAAAAGGTAAAAGTTGAATCAAATGTTAAATACGAGTAAGTGAATGACCACCAAACAGAAGTTACTGAGACAGACAGGTAAACTAGATATCCAAATATTTTAACCTGGAAGCCCTCAGTTAGCTACCTGCACCACAAAGAATGAGCAAAAAACAAGTTCCAGCTGTGCAGTCAAGAAGCAAAGACATGAGAAAGAAAACGAGTTATCAAAATGCCTTCTTCTCCCTCCCCTTTAGCTCAGCTAAAAACTCACTCCAATTTGCCTTGTGATTGATTTTAGATAATGCTGTCATGTTAATACGGCAAATGACGGCTTCTACCATTGAGCAACTGTCAGGAAGAACATCTTGCAACCCAGGCCTTCCAAACACCGAGGTCCTTGCACCACCATGCAAGCCCCCTCCCCGCCACTCCAAGGGGGGACTCAAGGATCACACCACTGTGCCAGCTCAGTGGGCTTCAGCTTACCCACTCTTCCCTCATGCCCTGCTGAGCCTGTCGTTGTCACCTCAGGGACAACCCATCATGAGTTCAGAGGAAGCTCTCTGCCTCGAGGATACAATAGACCTTTCTGCTGTTGTTCTTGGGTTTAAAATTGTCCATGTTAAATTTCAACAGCATTTGCTGTCACTGCCTGTTAAGTACCACAACATGTTATTAAGTATTTGCATGTGCTGGCTCTGCTGTGTTTTGCTTTGTTGATTTTGGGTTCAAAGTTGGAAAAGGGGAAAGGGGTCCCTTGGCTTTTCAAAGTACTCTTCTGCCATAGTAAATCTACATCACTAGCTATGCCTGTAAGTGAAACCCAGGTGATGTCTTAGCAGCAGCCTCACCATGCCCTCTATACTGAGCTACTCCGTCACTGGTTACTCAGTCCTAGGGCAATCATTTATCTCTGGGTAAGCCAGGGCAGGGTCAGAGCTTTTTCGCATTTGCAAATTTTCCAGATAACCAAGACACTAAGAGAAACCACACACATAGGCAGACAAGAGTAAATAAAAGAGAAGTTTATTGTACTTAAGACGGAGAAAAGAGCAGCATTTTTAAAAATCAAATGCTCTCAGTGATCAAACACAACATGCACACAGTACACAACACAACACATGCCAAACAAAATCTAGTGGCAGGACCTATTGTTATGCAGATTCTTTATAGCATGAAGGGGACAGATTTTGACTTCTGCTTAACTGTGAGAGGCTCTGCTGAGGTTTTTAAGCAAACACACCATAAAAGAAAAGCACACATTCTCATTGACAATGTTCCACATTCCAAACATAACAGTGAAAGGTTTTTCTCCTTTGAAGAAGTTGAATCTCATCCAGCAAATGTCAGAAACCTCTGGCAGTGTAAGATCCTACAGAGAAACGATTTAAGTAGACCAAAAAGAGGCCAAGTTAGAACACCTCCACTCAAAACCATGTCCTGTGTTCCCTCTCCTTCTAACACAGAAAGGGGAATTGCCACCAGCGTATCCCTGCCATCTTATGATACATAATCCACAAAAACTTAACAAGCAATTCCACAAAGAATATGTATAAATTTTTAATATGTTATTATTTTTTTCCTTAGGAGAATACACCTCACACATTTTCCAAGAACAGGAAATTATGACAGAAGTTGCCAGCTGTATCTCATATCCAGCTCCCTTGACTTTATCATGAATCTTGGGACATTTCATTCCTTACTTGCAAAAAATGATTATGGAAGAATACTGGAGGAAAAACTAAGACACATGAGCCAAGCACAGTCTGACAGCTAAAAATTAGAAAGGAAATAAAACGAACCCCCAAATTTATTATTTTCATCTCAAGATTAATTTTAAGCCAATCTCGTTATTTTCTGGGGACTGGCATGATTTAACATTTGTAGTTGGCAATACAGCATACCATACAAATACATAACCAAAAAGAGACCAATTCATGTTTACTGTGGGGACTATAACTTTGACTCGCCTGACATTTGCACATTTAAACGTCTCAGCCATAACACCACAGTGTTCAATACCAGAGCATTACATACCTGTCCTGGGGGCTACGAAAGATGATTCCTTATGTCTAAATCCTATACATGCAGGCAAGAAAGCACTGTTTAGAGTTCTGTTTACTATGTGTGACATATTTCAGTTATATTTAAAAAGCATTATTTAAAAAAAAAAAATTAATGGACATCTGCTTTTAGCACTGTGCCAAAACACTTCCTGCTACACTGAGCTACAGAGTTTGTGCCACCACGAAGACAAACAGTATCAAGGGAAAAAATTTACAGAAGTAGTACTTCAAGGTAGCAGTGGAACTGTAAAATTATCATCTTGAACCAAGACAAAACCTGTGTAAATATATATAGGTAAACAGAGACAAACAGGTGTTCTTAAAACCACTTCATATTTTTGTACTGTAAAAGACAGATTAATTTTTAATTCAAACATTCAATTTCTTTCATAAAATAACATTTCTCGAGTATAGACAGGTTTGACTTCAAGTATATTGTCATCTGTTAGTTAATGCAAGTACAGGTTTATACATCCTGTATTTCACATTATCATCTTTGCTCTGCTCCTGGTCTGCGTTGTGGCTAAATAGGTTTTCTGAAGATGTGCTCAATCTGCAGACAGCAAAAGAAGTGACTTCTGTAACACTTATAATCACGTCGTTCACAAACTGGCCCGCATCTGCGATAAACCCAGTTCTATATTACATTCACAAATAGTACGTCACATCTTCTCATTAAAAAAAGAAAAAAAAAAAAAAAATAAAGGACCAGATTGGTAACTCTGAATTTTCAGCGTTTACAGCCTCGGTGCTAAGAGTCACTAAATCTGTTTTCCAGCTATAACGCACTGAGTCAATACTACAAACTGGAATGACCTGTGTGAGCATCCCTTTCACTTTTTGTAACATAAACCAAAATCAGAATCCCTGCCTCAAGGAGCTTACAATTGCAATTATTTCACATGCCTGCATCCTTATGTCTGAAGTTATTTCAGTTGCCAAGCCAAGCAGCCAAACACTTTCAAGGCAGATTTACAATTGCCTCTGCAGCCTTAATTCTACTTTCCTAATGTCTATTTTGTGCACTGGAAGAGGTCCTCCAGGAAAACTGCTAATGAGATCTGTGAGTGTATAACTAAAAACTGCACCCCGATGCACAAAGGCAACAGGGCAGGATCAAGCTTACACAAATGCTGTAAAGCTTGGGCATCCCAGCATCCCGACAGCTCACTTTGAAACCTATTTGCTAATTAATGTTTTTTCCTGTGCAGAATGACATCAGCACCTCTTTTTTGCCCCCAAAAGGAAAGCAAATCTTACCACACAAAATGGTGCAAAAGTTATTACATACAAAACGGTGACACGGCTTCCCTGTCCTTGCAGGCAGCGAGTTCTGACTGTT